>NC_056744.1:1016218476-1016308476 GCF_019279795.1 Protopterus annectens
AATCTGATGATTCAGGCAAGTCAGACTTCCCCCCTCACAATGGAAATTTTTAGTGTTAAATTTGAGTCAATTACTTCATCAATTTTTTCATTGCAAGCAACTGAGCACTCTAACAAATATTTAGAACTGGGGCAACACACTGAAGAAAAAGATGAGCGATAGCTTCAAAGTAAATAAGGTGGTGGTAGAGAGCCCCCTAGTCAGAGCTGGGGAATGTTTATTTTCTCCAACGAACTCACAAGAACACCAAGTCAGTTCATCTAAATGGCATTTTTAGATTAATCAAAAAGACATGTAATACACGTCACTTTTGTGAAAATGATCCAGCTTCAAACAATTTACTTCACCAAATTCAGCTGATGGAATTCAACAAAGTATTTCTTAGGTTTACAGAGAGGGGGTACTGTACCTTCTGCCCTACAACATAACACAAATGTTTTTTTCTCCCTTAAATACGCAGTTATATGCTGTAGACAATGAAGACTGCACCTTCCATTATTTTTCTTTGTAAGCAGTGTGTGTGTGTGTGTTTGTGTGTGGGCCACCCAGTTATAGTCGACTGCATGTCGCATTTAAACTTCTGATATATCCAAGATGTTACAGTTCATTTATCCTTTTATGAAGAAAAACTAAAATGGATATTTATATAAATGGGTTCAAAGGGAAGATTAGGAGAACTAAGTATCTATCTGTAAGGCAGTCAAAGTTTTGTATACATAACCGACTCCATTTCAAATGTCAGCTAAGGAAACTACAAGCAAGTGCTACAACAGGGCAGATACACCCTGGCATAGATGGCAAAGCCTCATCTGAAGGTTACAAAAATGCTTTCTCTCATTCAGAACTGCCTACAAAAAGAGCAGGTGAGCACTTAGCTGGATTGAACTACTTTACTGTTATATTAAAGACCTCCTTTTTTTCTGTTTTTTTGGACAGCTTGGCTATTAACCTAGCAGAATCAAGTTAGCTGAGCTTTCATCTTCTCACTGCAAATGCAGAATTGGACATATTCCAAAGCAAAGTACCATCCAAATACTGCAAGCAAACCTGAATTTCAGAAACAAGTGGAATATCATAGTCATAACAAAAGCCCATTCATGATGGTTTGTATCAATTCCCATGAAGATGATGGTAGTCTTTCATGCAGTATTTATAGTAAGCTTATCTTACTGATGTAAAGTAGGGTAGGGTAGGGAGAGAATGCACAGAAAACAGAATCAAACTTAAGGCAATCATGCTTTTCCTACTGCCGACTGTATTGTTCACATGCATCACTTACTGCTTTGCGTCAAGCGGGCATGGAATCCTTTTCCTACAATCTTCACCCTACAGAAATGGAAACAAAGTTAGTATATTTAGATTGCCTTACAAACATCTTCTATACACTAAAACAATGCAGTGCAACATCATAAAGCCCTCCTCTCCTGTTTTCTACAATGTTTACAATCATGCTTTAATTTTAAGAAAGGCATTTTTTGGCTCCATATTTTCTGCTAGACAAACTGGAATGTGATATAAACCTATAAAAAGGAGGTGGTAATGGTAGAATAGGCATCTCCCTGTGGAAAATAAGGTAGGGTTGATTCACAGCAAGAGTCTGTAACTCAGACATCATCTAGCAAATGTCAGACAATCAGTAGAACAGTCTTTCAAGTTAAGAACCTCAATTCAGCTTTAGGAGCAGACTGAAATGGAGACACAGTAAGCTTCTCAAGCACAAAATTCAGATCCCAACAACAGCCACCTGTTTTCTGTGTGGACTAGTATGTAAAAAACCTGTGCGTCAAATACATTTGTCGACTCTATTCGAAGCCTTAATGCATCGAATGTTCATTTAAACAAATTTTTTCCCCAGGGGAAAAAAACTATTGACCATCATCAGGAATTTGCCCTTTTTCCCCACTGTAGTGCGATCTCGGAGTCCGTATATTTAGTTGGGAGGTGGGTTTTAAATTTCACAAATTTTGTGATGCTAGTTAGGTTGGCCAAGTGTTTTTCTTTTTCCCCTGGGAAAAAAAATTGCTTAAATTAATATTTGATGGATCAAGGCTTCAATGAATAGGGTTCAACAAAAAGGTATACAACAAATAGGTTTTTTGCTGAAATGAGAGAGACTCATACTAACACCCCTTTCAAAAACTGTTAAATCTGAGTATTATTAGAAAGGAGGATCCAAGGGCAGACAAGCAGTAATGGTCAACAAATATATTGTGATAGGAAGGCCACTGGACAGTAACTCTCACAAATAATCAAGAACCAGAGGCAGTCAGGCCTGGAGGGGATCCTGATTCTTTGACTTGCACAGACTTAAAAAGATCTTTTCCACTTGCACATATTTTATTTACTTTATTTAGTACTTGCTGCATATCCGCAGGAAAAAAGTGCCTAAAAGTTATTTGTCAGCTATTGGATTTTCTATGTCACTCCCGTCAGTGGAGGTTATGCCATTTTCTACCAGTTCTGCACACTGCTGAGTATTAATTACCTTTAAGATTCCTGAAATAACTGAAGAAGGAATTGTTCCTGTCCTTAGCCTGGGAGGCTAATCTGACCCTGTAACTGGTCTTGTTAGAGTTTATTAGACCTTTTGGTTTCTAGTTTAGCTGAATTAGAGGGCTCTTACCTCTATGAGGGTTGCTCTTTCTAATTTTGGCCGTGACCTTTTCTATTGCTGTATAGCCTGTTAAAATAAAGATCTCACCAGTGTGGTTTGTTTTTGGTGTTAGATTTGGGATTACCTGTGGTGGGTATGGCAGCCTCAGTGCAAACATTTACATGTTTGTACAGGGTTTCTGTAAACACTTATAGGTTCATAGAGGTTTACTAGGCTAACGACCACAAGGGCCTTTTTAAGCCTAGCCATGCATCGCAAATCTCTGACAAGTTCTGATATCCTTGATAAGTGTAAGCATGTGCCTGGGAGAGGAACTATTTACAGGTTACCTTTGTCCATTACAGACATAGGTGCCAAACCAGGGATGAATTTCTAGTTTCCCATCCAATTGTCCAAATTGCACTTGAATTGGGTTAGGGAGGAACTCTGCTTCACATGGCTAGGTAGCCTGTTCCATAGACAGGGTAGTCTCTGGGATACATACTTATCTCTCCAGCAGGTCCTACTTATATCACAGGCAAGGTTTAAGTCTTTAGAAAGGGTAATTCTGCTACTGTGCTTTGTGGATATGCAGGAGGTCCATCGGAATGGGGTCTGACAATGCCCTGTATGCCAGGCATAGATCCCCCCTCAAAACCCTGTAGGAGACAGAATACAGGGATAGGGCCTTGAGGCAGTCTGCACAGGACATATTACTTACTTCCTGTATTCTTTTAGTGAGGAACCTCTGTGGACATTCCAGTTGTTTGGCATGTACCTAACCAGGCATATCCAAGGGTGCATTGTACTAAATGATAGGTCTGATGAATGCCAAATACAGTGGAACAATGACTTCCTTGGAGTTAGATGCCATACTTTTGTTTTTAAGTTGTGCAACATAGAATGATTTCTTCAACACTGTAGACACATGATGATCAAAAGCTAGATTACTATCTATGTGTGTCCCTAAGTCCCTGACTACTGGGTCAACTCTAAGAGGCGTGTTGTAAATATGATAGTTTCCAGGGATGGATGACTTCCCAAAGGATACTATTATGAATTTCTTGGCATTTAGTTTTAATCCATGGTTCTGACACCAGTTAGTTGTCTGTGTCAGCATCTCCTGGAGAAATTTCTGTCAGTGCGAGATTTAACAACAGCTCCTACTTTGCAATCATCTGCAAATTTATTCAGCAAAAGACCACTGACATTGGCCTGGACTCTGAGAAGTAAATACCAAAAAGGAGCAGTCCAAGGACTGCTTCCTGAGGAACTCCACTTGTGACTGGCCTCTTTGTAGAGGTGGACTCCTCAATTCTAACTTCCTGGGTCCCATCTGTGAGCCAGTTGGCTATCCACCGGATATGGGTTTGTACCTAACCTCTTGAGTTTGTCAACAATGCCCGACTGGGGTACTGTTTCAAATGCCTTGGCCAGGTCAAGGTAAGCAGTGTGAATGATTTTGCCCTCATCCATTGCTTTGGTGACCTTCTCAAAAAAGTCCACCAGATTGAACAGACATGATCCGCCCTTGACTGAACCAAACTGGGTTGGAGCCAGTGTCTGGAGGAGGTTTACTGCATCTCTACTGATCATCTTCATGATAATTCTTTCCATGGCTTTACATACAAGACTAGTGAGACTTATGAGTCTGTAGTTTCCAGGGTCTGTAGATGGCCCACCTTTGTGCAGAGGGATGACTGTTGCCTTTCTGCATTCATGAGGCATGAAGCCTGTTTGGGGGCCACAGTTAAATAGTAATTCCAGAGACCCTGATGGGTCATGTTTCATGCTATTTAGAAGGCATCCTGGGATACTGTCTGGGCCCACTGATGCAGTGTTCTTGGTCTTAGAGAGAGCATTAAGGATCTATTCTCTAGTGATAGAAGGGGGAGTTGCATTTTATGATATCTCCTGAAAGAAGGTTAAGGGGAGAGAGGAGTAAAGTTGGAGCTGAATTTACCAGCCAGGAGGTTTGCTATATCTTCTGGTTCAGTATAGGTGGCTTCTTTTACAATGAGCTCTGCACACAATTGTGTATTGCCTTTGAGGTTGCGGACATAGCTAAAGAATGCTTTGTGGTTGTCCTAGGCCTGGGAGGCCAAACTTACATCAAATTTGGCTTTGGTAGACTATTTGTCATTTGAGTTGTTTGTTTAGTTTGATGAGAGTGCTTTTATCCTTCTGGGTGCTGCTAATTTTTGCCATGATTTTCTTCCTCCTGTTATATATCCAACTGATTTTGTGATTCCACCAGGGTGGCTTGTTTTTTGAGTTAGTTCTGTACTTCATCCTGGTGGGTACCAACTGCCTCTATGCAGCTATTCACATGCTTGTACAGGGTTTCAGTGAATAGTTCTGCATAGGCAGAAGTGTTCTCAAGGTTTACAGGGCCTTGAATTTTTGCCAGGTTCTCATTTAATAGCAGGAAGTTAGCCACAGAATAGTTTCTGAATATTCCCCAGTTGAGTTGGTGGGGGGGGGGGGTTACTTCAAAGGAGACCATTTTATTGTCTGACCTTACCAGGGAAGACATTACAGTAGGGGGTGTGCAGCACTATCCCATATTAGTGAGGACCAGATCCAGTGTGGTTGCACCTCTGGTTGGTGTATTAACTATCTGGTCCAGGGCGTTTGTTTTTACAAAATCCAGGAATCTCTGTGAGTGTACATTTGATGTCGTACAGGATTCCCAGTTAATAGTGGGGTAATTAAAGTCACCCATGAATATGTCATTAGGTTGGATGGTTAGTGTTTCTAATATGTTTAAATACATGGTATGGGTTTCCTGGTTCATAGAGGGGGACCTATAGCTTGCAAGGAAGTGGTATTGGATTTTACCTATGGTGATTTGAACATGGAGCAGCTCAAGAGCGTTGTCCTGTCTGACCAGCCTTGAAGTACATTTATTTTTGATGTTGGGACACCTCCACCTCTTGTACCTGCATGTGAAGTAGCTTGTCTAAATGTATGGAAGGCATTATAACCTTGCACTTTTGGTGTGCTCCCTGCAGTTTTAAACCATGTCTCAGACACTGCACTGACATCAGCACTCCTCTTTCTCTTGGCTGTCATTTTTTATGCAGTTTTATTTAACATTTTTATGCTGTTTTATTAAACTTTGGAACTGTAACTTTATTGGATTCAGCCATGCTGACTGGTTATTCTTCTATTTGGATTGTTTGGCTTGTATTTAACCAGTCTTCATCTGCCTGTCTTGGTTTGCCTTTCTTGTAATTAAAGTCTCCCATAAATAGGGTATTTGGTTGGATGGTGAGTGCCTCTAGTAGGTCTAGGCAAGGGTTGTTTGCTTCATGGGTCATAGAGGGTGACCTGAAGCTGGTCAGTACATGGTAGAGAATCTTGTCAATGGAGACTTGGATGTGGATGAACTCCAGGTCATAATCTGTATAACCAACCTAGAGTTGTATCTGCTCCTACTATCCTACCATAGATTGAGACACCTCCAGCTTCAGCCTGTCTGTGCTGCTGGTGGTCTAATTTGTGGAAGGCACTGTAGCTTTCCACTGCCAGAGTACTTTCTGTGGCATTAAAGTAAGCCTTGGTAACAGCACTGATATCTACATTTTCCAGAATGAGGAATTTTGTCATTCTGATACTGCCTAAAAAGGCTGAAAGGGGATGGATAAAGTTTTAGCCAATATCCAAAAGCCCAGAGGGGACAGGTCCAGACCATCCTTGACAAAGCTGTCTTGTTAACTATGTTCTCCCATGCTGATAGATATTGGATTACTCTGGAGTGGCACCAGGAAATAAACCAATTATTAGAATCAATTACTTTCTATTCTTACTGTGGCATCACTCTTGGTGAAGATAGAATGTTGCTCAATGCAAAACATTTAGATGTCTGTGAAACATATTCAGAGATCCATAAGGTCTCTTTTCATATATCCCTGTGAGGTACACCTCAGGTCATTTACACCCACATAGACTATGACACAATCAAATTGGTACCTGTGGTGCAGTGATCTGGGTGCATGCACAATACTGTGGATCCTAACTCCAGAGAAGCAACTGGCAGTTATCTTTTCCTTGCCGAGCCTGGCAAGAGGAATATCTGTGTGGGGTACAAAAGAATCCCCTATGACAAGAGTACTAGATAAAGTGTTTGTTTGCCTTATGGGCTTTGTTCTTGAGGGATCATTTGGTGTAGGCTTGTGTGTAGTGTCAGGTGTTGGTTTTGGTGTTTGCTTTAGGGATTGCTGATGGCAGATGTTGCAGTTTTGACCGCTCAGGTCACCTCTGAGGTTTGGAAATATATCTTTTAAGTGCTTCAGCATAAGGTGGTCTGTGTTTGTGGTGAAAGGCGTCACACAAAAGGAAATCTTGCCAGCCCAGCTATCTAGAATTTTGTAAATAATTGTGTCATTTGTGATTATTATGATTTATATATAGGTGTGACAGAAGGATATACTGCCAGCCCAGCTATCTGGAATTCTGTAAATAATTATATGCATTAGAACTGTTTGTTATGTGTGTGTATTAAACTGCTGATAGAAATTGTGTGTTGAATGGGGACAGTACTGATCTTCAAAGATATATCCACAGTGTACCCTGCTGAAACATAAGACTAATTTGCAAAACTTAAGAATAGTTGGGGTTAATTTACTTTATAGCTGGGCCACAAACAAGAGATGTTATCGCTCAGTTTCAATCCAGAAGGAAACACAATGTCTACAGCTAGAAGTTTTTTGTATTGTCTTGAAACAGAAGCAATTACTAGGTTTAAAATGTAAAAGTGTTTTATTGTTTTATGACTTCCAAGATCTGCAAACATCTGAGAGATATGCATTTTTCACAAGGAAATGTCAAATTCTACAATGGGGGGTCAGGTGACAAAAAGTGATGTTATCCAAGCTAACCAGCAGTGTTTGATATTAATTTAAGAACGCTCTGAGAGAGACTGGGAATTTGGTATTTTGTCTTTGACCTGGAAACATCCACTCATCACTACATCTGCACTCGTCTTGCTGTAAGTATGTTTTTTAGGGCATAGTAACTATTTTTAGATTCAGATAAGAATATAGTAAAGTATAGTTTAGATGTTTTCTTTATTTATTTGAGACTGTCCTGCAATGTTGTTTTAAAATATTACCTGTGATTTTGAACTCTGAAGTTACTGTGTTGAGTTACTGAGTATTGTCTTGCTCTTTTATTTATTATTAAATATATTTAAACCTATGTTTGTGGCTGATATTTGTGAGACATATTTAAGCTATTAGCGTACCTGCATATCTGTTTGGTGACACTGTACAGGCCACTTCCAACAGCCTTGCTTGGTCAGACTACCATTTGAATTAATAGTAACATTACACAGTAGGACTGGACACCCTTTGTAAGGGCCATATAGTAGCTGATAAGTAGGAGTGGTTGGTGGCAGTGGAAACTATCTTATAGTCTGGGCAGAAGGGGGCATACCTAGTAAACCTCTGTGCCTTCCACAGGTGTGTGTTTGTTTATCAATCAAACTTCAAAGTGTGTGTGTGTGTGTGTGTGTGTGTGTGTGTGTGTGTGTGTGTGTGTGTGTGTGTGTGTGTGTGTCAGTATTTGGGCAGGTACACAAAGCACTGGTTGGACAGAGATGGTGCTGGAGGTCTTAGCTTGGCCACTCAGCTGAGATGTCAACTCTATAGCTGTGCCAGTGGGGAATCTTACTGGGGATCTGGAGAAAGAGGGAGAAACCAGCCCCAAGACTGACTGTGATCTGTGTGTGTGCTCTTAACAGAAATTGCACTTTATTGTGTACTTATCATCCTCCCATGTGTATGTCCCCCACTGGTGCTAGTGGTAAGGATTGAGGCTCCTTGACTACTGGGCCAGTGCTGGGGTGTCACAAAGTACAGTTGTGTACACTTACCATAAATGTAGATGCTTGAGTGTATTCACTGTTGCAGTCATCACACTTGGGTTATCTTGCCTGCAGGTAGCCTGCAGTTGGCCCGAATGCCAGAGACTTGGGATTTCTGCATCAGATGCTGTCACCTCTTCCATGACATCAGGTTGTCAGGGGTATAAAACATGCAGCAGATGCCATTACATCAGTTCAGTTTTTCCTGCCACAGATGTCAAGAGCCCCCAAAATAGGAAGCAATTACATGGTGTGGAACACATCCAGTAAAAAGTAAATACCATGGCCATAAGATATGACCAAAAAGAGGATAGGTAGAAAGTCTAGAAAAGTCAGGGGGCTGGAGGAAGGGTAACCAGGACTGCAACAGTGAATACACTCTAACATCTACATTTATGGTAAGTGTACATAACTGTACTATGTTCTTCATCTTTCACTGTTGCAGTCATCGCACTTGGGTTGATTCCCAAAGGTGAGTAAAGGTGGAAGAAGTCAAGAAGAATTAGGGTTGGCTAGCAAGCCTTGTAAGACTGCGGAGTCAAATCCAGCTCTGGATTTAGAAAAGTCCGGTAAGTAGTAATGCTTGGTGAAGGTGTGTAAAGAACTCCAGGATGCAGCTTCCAAAATGTCCCTGGTAGGGACTCCCCTGAGTAATGCTGTAGAAGTTGAGGTAGCCCTAATGGAATCAGTTCTGATCCCCTGTGGGGTAGGTTTTCCATGGTGTTTGTAGCAGAATTGGATGCAGAGTGCTATCCATTTGGAAATTGTTTGCTTTGAAATGGCTTTTTCCCCTGCCCTGTAGCAAAGCTGACTAGCAGCTGGTCAGATTTTCTGAAAGGCTTAGTCCTGTCAAGGTAGAACTTGAGCTGTCTGTACATGTCCAAGGAGTGCAGGATCCTCTCCCCTTTATTCTGAGGATTAGGAAAAAAGGTTAGTAAATGGATGGATTGGTTTAAAGCCCCACTGGATACCACCTTGGGCATAAATGATGGGTTAGTCCTGATGGAGACCCTGTCAGCCTGGACAATAAGGAAGGGTTCCACAGCCATTAGTGCCTGTAACTCAGACATTCTTCTTGCTGAAGTGATGGTTGGAAGTAAGGATGTTTTCCGTGAGAGGAATTTTAACTCTGCTGTAGCAGCAGGTTCGAACGGGGGAAGCGTGAGCTTCTCTAGTACAAAGTTAAGGTCACAGGCAGAGGTGGGAGCTCTCCTCAGGTGGTCTTAAATAGTTAGCTTCTCTCAGGAACTGTTGGATGAGAGGGTGAGAAAAGAGAAGTGGCTCTGTATTGTAATGAGCTGAGAAGACCGAGGCCTTAATCTTAATTGACGAGAAGGAAGGGTCTTTGTGGAGCAGCTCTGCTAGGTAATCTAGAATTAGAGGCAAGGAGGGCACGGCAGTGTCCTTTCCTAGAGAATGGCTCCAAGAACAGTATCTTTTCCATTTTTCTGAATAGAATTTCCTAGTACTAGGCCTTCTGGCCTCAAGGATTACATCCAGCACCTGTCTGCCGAGGGTTGCTGCTGGAGTGGTTCAGGGAATAAGCCAGGCTGCAAGGTTCATAGTTTGCAGTGGAGGATGCAAAATCTGTCCCTCCTGCTGGGACAGCAAGGAGGGGATCTGATGTAGGTGCCACGGTGGCAATACTGTTAGACTGCATATGAGTGGGTACTAGTGCTGGCGTGGCCAGTCTGGTGCAATAAGCATTGACCTTGGTCTGTCCTGCTTGATCTTGAGTAGTACTTTTGAGAGGAGGGGTAGAGGGTGAAAGGCATAAATTGAGAGGTCTTCCCATGTAAATGATAGGGTATCCTGTCGCCATACTTGGCTGTGGGGATTTCTGGTGCAAAATTTGCTCAACTGATGGTTTTTGGGGGAGGCAAAGAGGTCCAGCTCTGATGGTCCCCAGAAGTTTGAATGAGTTGGGTTCCAGTTTCCACTTGTGTGGGTCCAGTAGATTTCTGCTTAAGTCATCTGCCAGTGAATGTGCTTGCCTGGCAGGAATTGAACTTGCAGGTGCACTTGGTTGCTCAAGGTTGTGTTCCACAGAGCCATGGCTAACCTGCAGAGTGGGTAGGAATGAGTTCCCCCCTGCTTGTTTATGTACCACATAACTGTGGTGTTGTTTGTCTTTATCAAGAGTTGTCCTGGAAGGATAAGGTATTTGAAGGCTGTCAGAGCATTCTGTACAGCTAACATTTCTTTTTGATTGATGTGCAGGTGAATTTGTCCTGGGCTCCATTTGGCTTGAATGCATTTGCCTGCCATGTGAGTCTCCCATGCATAGTCTGATGTGCCTGTTGTCAGGTTTTGGGCAGAGAGGGGTTGAGTGAAAGGAAGTCCCTTGTTGTGGTTGCAAGCCTCTGCCCACCAAAGGAACTCTGCCCTTAGAGAAGGAATGATAGGAATCAGTGTTTCCAAGTCCTGAGATTGTTGACACCAGAGACTTTTTAAGTACCATTGAAGTTCCCTCATATGCAGTCTTGCATATGGAATTAGTAGAATGCATGAGGCCATGAACCCTAGGGCTTGCAGTATTTTTCTTTGCAGATAGCTGGGTCTTGCTGGTCATTAGTTTGAAGTAGTTTGTCAAATGAACCTGCTTTTCTGGATTAAGGAATGCCATCTGGGAAGTTGTGTTCAAGCTTGCTCCCATGAATACAATAATACAATCTGTTGGCTGGGCACCAGATGTGATTTATTTTCATTGATGGTGTACCCCAGAGAAGTTAGAAGTCTCTTAACAAATGCCAGGTGCTGAAGTAGCAATTCCTGACTGTCCGCCTGAATCAGGCTATCGTCCAAGTATGGATAAATTTGAATATTTCTCTGCCTGCAGTATGCAATGGTTGGAGGCAGGCACTTGTGAATACCCTGGGCGCAGTAGATAAGCCAAAGGGAAGTGCAGAGAACTGATAAGAGCATAGAGCCTGCCCTGAAATGCAGATTTTTCCTTCAAGATTCCCTTATGGGGATGTGCAGATAAGCTTCTCTTAAGTTTAGGGTGACTAGCCAGGACTCCTTGGCTAGCATTGGAAGCAGTTGTAGTAGTGTAAGCATTCTGAATTTTGGGACCACCAGGGAGGTGTTGAGAATGGACCAGGACAGGGCACCATGTGCTCTCTTTTCTGGGCACCAGGAACAGTCTGGAATAGAAACCCTGTCCCCTTTGCTCTACTGGAAAAGGTTGAATAACCCTGATACTGAAAAGAGAAAGTACTTGCTGTTGAGCCTCTGCCCACTGGTTTGAAGGAAGGTCTGGCAGCCCACTTGGGGCTGACAGTGAGAGGAAATAAAATTTGTATCCCTGGGATACAATGCTTAGGACTCATTAGTCCTGGGTAATGGACATCCCATTTTCTGCATGCAGGGCGAGTTTTCCTCCTAGAGGTGCAAGTAATGGGCATGGCTGGGAAAGATGACAGACAAGTCATTGTGAATTTTTTTCATAAGGAGGTGGCTTACCACTCCCTGTTTTAGAGGTGGGAGCACTCCATTGCTTAGATCTCTGCATACCCTGGGACTGTAGTCTTGGAGGTCTGCTGCCCCTGGGCTTGGACTGAGAAGGTCCGAGAGGGTCTGGAAAGGACCAGTTTTTTGAAGGCCAATGCCTACTGAATCTAGGTGGCTGTACCTGTAAGAAATCTTTAACAGTTTGCATAGATTTAGTTTTTTCCTCCATCTTTTAAAGAACAACTTCTGCTTTTGTGCCAAATGTTCCTCGTTTAATGGAGCATCTAGTAATTTTGCTTTGACATGGTCTGGCAAGATTTGTTCCTTCAGCCAAGCATGCCTTCACAGTACAGACCCAGTGACAGCAGCCCTGCAAGATGTTTCTAAGGCATGAAAGCCACACTGCAAAGTATGTTTACTAACTTGGTTTGCAGAATGCCTTAACTCTTGTGAATCTTTATTCTCTGCACAATATGCTGCTGGTACTTCAACATGTGAAACTGGCAATTTAAAGCCCTTATGGCAAGAGTTGCAGAGGTATATGCCTTCTTACCCAATCTGTCTAAAGCTCTAGAATCCCTGTCCGAAGGGGTAGGGTTTTTGGCTGTAATAGCCTTAATACCTTTAAGTCCCTGGGAAAAGGTCTCTGGATCCGCAGTGGGATTCTTAAAAAGAAATTTGTGCGAGTCAGGTACTCTGTAGTACCTGTCAGGCTTTCTAGGAGCTGGTGGTAAAGTATCAGGAGTAAGACTGGATTCCATGAAGACATCATCTACAATATCCAGGACAGGGGGCATAGCTAGAAGCCTGTGCTGAGGGCATGTCTAAAAATTCTGAGTCTCTTTTTGGACTGTGGGTAGTCCTGGCATTCCTAGCGGAAATGCTCTCTTAAGATATGCAAGGTTTCACCAAAAGAAAAGTCCTATGGAGGGGAGGCAGAGGGAATGGAATCCCCTGCATCGGAATCCTCATAGATAGATAAAGGAATGTCCTGGTGATCAGAGCCATCGGACTCACAGTCCATAGAATTAGAAGGAAAATCAATCATTTGTCTTATAGAGAGGGAAGGCTGGCTTTCCCAAATTAAAGTTATAAGGTCTTCAGCCATTCTAAACATTTGTTTATGTGGCATGGGAGCTTGAGCATGCCTTTTTAGTTGTCAGTTTTCTAGGCATAGTGCGAACTCTGGGCCTGAGAAACTCGGCAAGTTTTAGTCAAAAATGAAGATGTTGGTATAATATGAACAAACAAGGTTAAAAAATGAAGATGTTGGTATAATACGAACCAACAAGGTTCGAAGGTTGGAGTACACCCTCGAAAGTTCCATAGTCGAAGAAGCATCACGTGGCATACCAGACTCCGAATGGGTCTCAGCAGAGGCCTCCGAATCTGCAGAAGCGGGTATAAAGGGCTGCGAAGGCACCTCGCTGAGTACCGGCCTATGTGGTCTGTCTCTGTCTTTATCCTTACATTTTTTCAGAAGTTCGGTAGGCAGGTGGCTTGTCGAAGCCATTTTGGAATAAGGAGAGCGAAAGAATTTAGCGACAAAGATAGCCTGACAATGAATAGTTCAGGCATTAAACAGGGCACAAAACCTACAGCGAGGAACATCGTGGTCTGGGCCTAAACAGGTGATGCAGTAAGAGTGAAAATCTCTGAGGTATTTGCTTTCCACAGGCAAAACAATTGTTAACTTTTTTCTGACATCAGACAGAGCAAGAAAAAAGGATCCCCAATGGGGTACTTAGCTTTAGAAGACTTCAGGTCTGAAACTCGAACAACAAAAATTTCAGGTAGCGGCCAACCAGCACTTGCGAACTGCTTCTGCTTCGGGTTCCCACGCGGCAAGAAAAGCTGATGTTATGGCATCGGCTGCATGTTTTATACCCCTGACATCATGGAAGAGGTGACAGCATCAGACGCAGAAATCCCAAGACTCTGGTATTCGGGCTGACTGATGGCTACCTGCAGGCAGAAAACCCAAGTATGATGACTGCAACAGTGAAACATGAAGAACATCAGGTATATGTGAAGGATGTATGTAATGTGTGAATTTTTTATAACCTTACCTGTAAGCAAAATTTTTGCCTCCAAGGAAGTTTTGTATGTACATCTCTCACATACTGCACTAGTTTCTTTAAGGATTAAAATGTTGCCAGAGTACGCTTATGTCATAAGTAATAATTCAATAAAGATATTTCTTGTTTAAAAAAATGCTGTCCAAGTACATGAGACAATTACTACACTGTCTCAGGATGCCCATATCTACTAAGCTGGCCACAGAGACATTAGGAAATTGCAAATCCATGTTCTCAAGACCTGTGTTTTAGGGTTGGGCTATTATGGTTTAGGGTCTTGGTTTTACAGGGATCATCCAAGTGGTGTCTAGAGTGTAGGCTAGATGTTAGAGAGTGTTATAGTACTCTAGAACTACCTATCTGCCCCCTAAGCTTAGCTCCATACAAAGCCTGTTTGTGTTATGGGTTAAAGTCCTGGGTACTAGCCTTCTAGATTTGCTACTTTACAAGGTGAACAGCTGTGCGAAAATGTACCCAATTTGTAGCAGACAGAAAAAGCTGAAAACTAACTACTGTGCTCTCTGGCCAATAAATGACTATACTTTAAGCTCCCTGGAGTGGCTCCCAACTCAGAAAGACCAGGTAAAACAAGATGGATGATCCTGGAACTTCTTAATGTAAAAGCACATCAAAAGTAGCTCTCAAATGCAGATCAACACCCAACTAATCCATAAAAAAGACCTATGTCTGAAGAAACAATCTCACTAAGATTTTCTGTATGTTTTTCAACTTGGACTGACCAGGCTAATTCTCTACTGCCACTAGAACAGCAGTCCCAGCCTTCTTAATGTGAAAACACACTTTGGGTATCCAAAAGTAAAAAGATAACTAGCTACAACAAGTAACTGTTACTTAAAGCTCCCTTGAGCGTCTCCCAGCTCAGTGAAACCAGGCTATCTTTCCACTCCCACTAGACTTGCAGTCCCAGTCTTCTTAATGTAAAAACACACTTTAGTTAGCGGAAACAAATCAAATAACTAGCTACAAGTAATTCTCACTTTAATACTCCTTGTGCGTTTTCTACTTCAAACAAACCAGGCGACCAGTACCCTTCTACTCCCAGTAGAATTGCAGTCCTGGTCTTACTGATGTAATAACACACTTTAGTTAGCAATATGTGAAAAGGTACCA
Organism: Protopterus annectens; assembly: GCF_019279795.1. Classification (NCBI taxonomy): domain Eukaryota; kingdom Metazoa; phylum Chordata; order Ceratodontiformes; family Protopteridae; genus Protopterus; species Protopterus annectens. Next base: position 1,016,233,601 of record NC_056744.1, read on the forward strand.
AAAACAAGTCTAGCAACTAGAACAAATAAAGCCAAGCAGGCAGGGCAACCAATAAACAATTTCAAGTAAATCCCAATAAATTTCAAGGAGGATGACCACTGTAATTGAATGTTGCTTTAATCCAAAATTAATGATGCAACAGTACAACGAACACCCACTGGAAAGCCATAGCAACAAAAAATGTACGTTAAGCGCTTTCTCCTGGTGTCAATACCAGGCGTCTTCAGAAAATTTTAAATAAACAAACCAACAAGTTCGCAGATGACTGCAAATTGGACGCCATAATAGACTCTCCAGCCGACACAAGCATCCTCCAAAAAGGCCTCATAGAAACAGGCAACTGGTGCCAGAGCCATGGCCTCAAGCTAAATGCCAAAAAGTGTATAGTCATCCCCTTTGGCAAAAACAAAGTGCCCACAAATTACCACATAGGTGGTAATCCATTAAGTACAGAAGAAGTAATTAGGGACCTGGGGACCTAAGTTGATAGCAATCTCTCATTTGACAACCACGTGGCCAAAGTGGTTAGAAAAACATTTTATATAGCCCACCTAATCATGAAGGGATTCACATCTAGATCAGGGGGAGTCATCGTGCCTTTTTACTCATCCCTCATCAGGCCCATAATTGAGTACAATGCCCCTTTTGGGATGTACCTTACCAGACACCTGCAGCAACTGGAAAGACCCCAAAAGTACCTCACCAAGAGGATCAAGGGGCTCAAACAGATGCCGTATGCTGCCCGGTTAAAGAAACTCCAGCTCTACTCGGTGGCATACCGCCTGCTCAGAGGCGATCTGTGCCTGACATATAAAGCCATGTCCAACCCGGAATTAATGGACATGCTGCACCTCAGAAAATCCAAATCCCATTGAGCTACGCGCTCGAGGGACTTAAACCTCAGCACTAAAATAAATAAGACATGCTGGAGGGACAGATTCATAACCCAGAGGCTCCCTTCACTCTGGAATAAAATCCCAGTCCAGGTTAGGCAGAGTCCCTCATTGACTCTCTTCAAGAGGAATCTTGATGAGTGGATGGGAGATCGTAGGTTTATCCCGGGTATCACTTCTGTGTCACTGTTAGGCAGAGGCACAGTACACTAACCTCGAAAAAGGGCATAGCAAAATTAATTTAAAATGGGTGGTGAAAGCCATACACACTCTGGCTAGGCTTATAAATGCCCTAGGGCAGATAGCCTAGTATGAATCTATGAACCTATGAACCTATGTGCTTAAATAGTTTTATTAACGTAAATAAGTAATCGTTCCTTTTTAACGAGAGTGGGGGGTCACATGATGCAATGAAAACTATTTAAGCACATGGTTTGTTTATTTAAAATGTTCTGAAGAAGCCTGGTATTGACACCAGGAGAAAGCGCTTAACGTACATTTTTTGTTGCTGTGGCTTTCCAGTGGGTGTTCACTGTACTGTTGTATCGTTAATTTTGGATTACAGCAACATTCAATTACAGTGGTCATCCTCCTTGAAATTTATTGGGATTTACTTGAAATTGTTTATTGGTTGCCCTGCCTGCTTGGCTTTATTGGTGCTGGTGGTACAGCGTTTTCCTTTGTTATTTTAAGTCTAGCAACTAGCTACAAGTAACTGCAAAGTGATTTAAAGGTGTACAAGCCAACAATGAGGAACATATACACTTTAAGGCCTTTTCAAAGTATACTAATATACTAAGGGGAGGGCCTTCCCTGTTTCTTCTGTCAGCAACCAGTAAGTTGAGCAGAGGGGATAAGACTGAGAGGAGCTTCTAGAGCCAGCTATACAGTAGGGGCAGATCGCAAGCCTTTGAATATAAAACCAAAATAGAATACAGAGGGGTGGAAGGGAAGCAAACACAAAAACACCTAGGCCCAGCAGAGAAACCAAAAAGCAATACAGACTAAATGCCTTGCATCAACAGCTTTAACTTCAGATGAAGGACAAAAAATATATAAAACTAACTTAAATGGCAAGATAAGTGCAATTATAAATGTACTCAAAATGCACTTCTCCAAACACAAAAATGTAACCCAGATGCTTTTATCAAGCTTATAGCAGTTTCAAGACAGATGGCAGACTGCTCGTGTGATGTAAAATATTGTGTGTTGGGGGGGAGGGGTGGCTGGGTTAATTACCACAGGCTCAAGTTATAATTAGCTGCAACAAAACTCAAACTCAGAAAAAACAAAAAGCAATGCAGACTATAAAAATGCCTTCAATTAATAGCTTTAACTTAAGATAAAGAGTGGAAAACACACAAAACTGATTTAAATGGTAAGAGAAGTGCAATTATAAATGTACTTCTCTGAAAATAAAAGCAATTTGACTACATTGTTGCAATCAATCTTAGAGCAGTCAATTTAGAACAGTTTAGAAAAGAAAGATTCATTACAGGTCTCCAGGATCCTTCAGTTTTGAGAACCAGAACATTTTTGAAATCCTTTGTCTAGGAGATTGGGAAGCACAGGTTCTAGGATGCTGTGAGACATCACATGTTGCAGGATGACAGGAAAGAGGGACATCTGCCATCCTGGACAAAAGGGAATCCCTTGGAAAAGGATACTCATTGCCAAGTGTACCCCCAGTGGATTACCTTCAGAACCCAGCTAAGACAATCCAACATCACAAGGAGAGGTGAAAAGTCAGAGACATGGAACAGTTGCCACGGCTGGTTGGGAGTCTGAATGGGAGGATAGTCACGATGACTGAGATGATGGTCCTAGATTATCAGAGTTTTTCACACTTTTTAACAGCCTCCTTTGTATTGCATTTTAAAGCTCTGATTGCTGGCTTCTTGCTGCTTAAACTGCTTACTGGAGAAGACATCTGAGGAGAAGGAGAAATTAATATTTGTTCTGAAAAAGGAGATAAAAAATATGAATCAGTTTTCCCCCTTTCATCTCATCTTTGGCACTTTTGCAGCTGAGGTGCTTTCAACAGAATCCATTTATCCAAAGGAGAATTTATAACAATAAAAACCTTTAACATACGAGCCTGACAGTTTAAAATTCTGAAAGTTAAAGTACAAGAATACACTTTCTTCCCAAATTGTCAATGGGAAAGGGGTTAGCAGCTGTAACCTGTTTACCAGAAGGAAATCTGGATAAATAAAACTGCTGGATCTACTTTAGAATTAGAAATCAGGTACTTGTGTGCCTGGGGTACCTTGTACAACAACTTGTCAGACTTGCTGGGGACAGGAGTCTGACCATTAAGCATGGAAATAGCAGTGAGAAAGAATTCTTGAAAGTAGGCAAAACAGGAGGGATAATGGCAGCTTTTGTCTCTAACTGTAATACATCATAATACATTTTTGTGCCACAGGAACTTCATTCAAGTTGCACTGAAGATGAGCATTCATCTTGGATAAAACATCAGAAAAAGAAATCTCTTCAGAAGGGACATTTGATTAAATACTTTCCTCAGGATCACACAGCTCTCACTGAGAAATATTTCCTGAAATACTCCCATCCCCTTGCAAGGTTTGCTTTTCTGACTGAAGCTCCCTGTCAGAAAGGGAAGGAACTATTTTCCCTTTCTTGCCTACTTGTCGTAACATGAGCTAAATTCTTGGCTAGGTTTGTAAGGGCCTCAGGGCCAACAGCCTAGTCACTTCCTATGATCCTATAAAGGATGAGAGGGGAAAAAAGCACTAATAAGTTTTTTTGGCAAATCATGGCAATTCTGCCTTGTCCAGAGAAACAGAAATAGGAGACTGAAAGGTTTTCTCACCAAGTTCACTCTCCCTGACCACAAAACTGACTCGTATTAGGTACACTGGTCCCAACTTCCACCTGCCCTCCCGGCCAAGTATAGACTTTTCACCTGCCACTTCCTCAAACACTGACAAAATTGGCTCTTCTTGTTTTACCAAAATACATTGATGCATCTGCAGAGCTGAAAAAGATACACTATGAAGGCTGGGAAAAAATAGATGGGCACTCTAAGTAACAACAAGCAACCACAGCAGAATTGCCCACCAGCACCTGAGGAAGAATAGGAGCCAGCCCTATACCTGAAGACTACTTTGAAACCTTCTTTTTGTATGCAGGGGAAGGTACAATGGAGGAGCTCAAAGATGCGCCATAGGCAAGCTGAGAAAGCTGTTGAAAGTGGGGAATGTTGCCTGGACTCATCAGTAACTTATAAAAGTAGAGATTAAATGGTTCTAAGGCAACTAAACCACTGGCATTCCCCTCAAATGCAAATATCCTGTCCCTAACACACAAATGTTTATAAACCAAGTAAAATTTCTCTCTAAAGTAAAACTTTTCCTCTAAGAAAGTTCACAAAAGCATTTACATAACTCCCTTAGAAATGCAATGACACTCCAACGCATTCAGCTTCCTAGCTAAACACAACCATTTGACATAAAAACACAAGTTTTCTTCATAAAATAAAAGTTAGTGGAAATATTTTCCCCCAATGGGGACTTATCCATCCACCTCATGAAGATTGCTAGCCAGTAGGCAGTTTATTGGGGCCTGCAGAAGCAGCACTCTCCAGTGGCAAAAGTTTTTTTTCACACTCCAACTGTGTTTTATGGAGCAGACTGAGTGCATGGAAGACACCCTTAGCTTTTGGAAAGTAGCAGGTTGCAGTGGGGTAAGACCTATATAGCTTAGGCTCCTGCAATAGTGATCTAGGTTTGAACATCTTTAAACTATCCTAAAATAAATAACTTTCAAAATGCTGCATTTGCAGAGGATATATGATTATTTATACAACTTATTTTACCACTACAGCTTACATTTTAGCTATAATTAAAAAAAAATCTTACTTTTTACATTCTAAGCTTAATTTGAACATGCATTTTTGTTCTCATTTTAAAAAAATTAAACCTATTTTACTTTTTAAAGCTCTCTGCTATTAAACTTGTGAATACTTTTAAATGCGTAGCCTTACTATGCTGTCAGAATCCAAACTTACTTGCTAAAGAATAATCTTGAAAAAAAAAAAGAGAGAGAGAGAGAAATGACATCACTAGAAGGAATGCCTTAAATTTGTTTATTCCCCTCCAATGGATTCAAAGTAAAAAATACTATAGTTCAATACACTATTTTCACGTTAATCTTTTTTTTCCTCCTTTTTTATTATTAAAATACTACACCAAACCTAGTTAAACACCACTGAACACACAGAAATGTTCACCACCATACTATACCAGCACGTAAATAGCTGCATAGACGCAGGTGTACCCAGTAAGAACAAGTAACAAAAGAAAGAAATCCACATGGTGGAACCATAAAGTACAGTTGTGTACCTACCACGAATGTAGATGTTCGAGTGTATTCCCTGTTGCAGTCATTACTCTTGGGTTATCCTGCTGGCAGGCTACCCTCAGTCGGCCAGAATTCCAAAGTCTAGGTCCAGTATCAGTTGCTGTCGCCTCTTCCCTGACGTCAGTGCGCCAGGGGTATAAAAGATGCAGCTGACGCCATTTTCTTCAGTTTTTTTTGCCCCAGATGTCAGGCGCCCCCAAATTGGTAGGCTGAAAAATATGCCAATAAAAAATGCATGCACAAAAATAAAATTTCCTTCATCTACAAGCAAATACACCAAATAGGTTGTATAGCATAGAGAAGTGCAGATAAGTCCCAGCAAAGAAAAGGGGGATGGTGGGTGGGTAACCTGGACTGCAACAGTGAATACACTCGAACATCTACATTTATGGTAGGTACACAACTGTACTATGTTCATCATGTTTCAATGTTGCAGTCATTATTCTTAGGTTGAATCCCAAAGCTGAGGATGGGTGGCTGGGCTAAATAGGATTAGGAGAGGCTATGAGGCCCTGCAGAACTGCAGTAGCAAAGCCTGCTCTGGACTTAGAGTAAAGAGTTAAGTGGTAAAGCTTTGTGAAGGTGTGCACTGAACTCCAAGTTGCGGCCTCTAAGATATCTTTGGTTGGTACTCCTCTGAGGAAGGCTGCTGAAGTGGCTGCTGCTCTGGTGGAATGAGGCCTAATGCCCTTAGTCACTGATTTGCCATGTTGAAAATAGCAGAAACGGATGCAATGGCCTATCAATTTAGAAACAGTCTGTTTTGAGATAGCCTTTCCATGTGATCTTGCAGCATATGACACTAAAAGTTGCTCAGTCTTTCTGAAAACTTTAGTTCTGTCCAAGTAGAAGCGTAACTGCCTGTGTACGTCCAAAGAATGCAGAATTTTCTCACCCTTGTTCTGTGGATTTGGATAAAAGTTAGGCAAGTGAATGATTTGGTTGAGGGCCACACTGGACTCCACCTTAGGCATAAATGTAGGGTTTGTCCTCAGAGAAACCCTGTCTGGATGAAAAATTATGAAAGGTTCCACAGCCATGAGCTCTTGTAACTCCAAGACTCATCTTACAGAGGTTACTGCTAGGAGCAGAGCTGTTTTCCAGGATAAGAATTTTAAATCTTTCGAAAGGAGGCAGTGTGAGTTTTTCCAAAACATAATTGAGGTCCCATGCTGGAATTGGTGCTCTCCTTGGAGGCCTAATGTTTTTGTTTTTTTATTAAAGGATGAGAAAAGATAGGTGGTTCCGTATTGTAATGGGCTGAAATGGCAGAGGCATGAATCTTAATAGATGAGAAAGAAAGGCCTTTGTTTAGCATCTCAGTTAGATATTGTAAAATCTGAGGGATATTTGGTACAGACGTGTCAATGCCTTGTTCCTGGTTCCAAGCACAGAATCTCTTCCATTTTTCTGCATAAGATTTTCTGGTACTGGGCCTCTTGGCTTCCAAGAGAACATCCATAACAGCTTTTGAAAGAGGAGTGTTCTGAATGGCTACATTATCCGCCATGCTGACAAATTTAAGGTCCTGAGTTGGCTGTGCAGGATCTGATTGTATTGTTGGGTCAGCAAGTGAGAAGTTTGAGGCAATATCCAAGCTGGACCTTGAGACAAGCACTTCAGGATTGGGTACCAGTGCTGGCGTGGCCAGTCTGGTGCAATCAGTGTCATTTTTGGCTTCTCTTGTCTGACCTTTAGGAGTACCCTGGGAAGGAGAGGCAGTGAGGGAAAAGCATATACTGTTAGATTTTTCCAGCTGAAGGATAGGGAGTCCACTCTCCATGCTTGTTTGTGATAAATCCTTGTGCAAAATCTCTGCAATTGGCAGATGTGAGGGGAGGCAAATAGATCTATGTCTGGGCATCTCCATTTCCTTATTATCATGCTGAAGACTTGTGGATCCAGTTTCCATTCATGGGGATCCATGAGGTTTCTGCTTAATTCATCTGCCAGAGTATTTGTTTTTCCTGGCAGGAATTGTGCTTGCAGGTGAACTTGAAAGGCCAATGCTGTGTCCCATAAGGTTATTGCTTGTCTGCAGAAGGGGAAGGAATGTGTACCTCCCTGCTTGTTTATGTACCACATGACCATAGTGTTGTCTGTCTTTATCAGTAACTGTCCTGGATGAAGCAGGTCCTTGAAGGCTGTTAGGGCATTTTGAACAGCTAGCATCTCTTTTTGATTGATGTGAAGATGCATCTGGCTTGCAGGCCATGTGCCCTGAATACATTTTCCTGCCATATGAGCCCCCCAGGCATAATCTGATGCATCCGTTGTCAGTGTCTGGCTGTGGGTAAACTGAATGGCAGACCCTTGTTGTGGTGACAGGCTTCTGCCCACCATCGAAACTCCTGCAGGCAGGGAATGAGTGCAATTACTGTCTCCAGGCTGTGGCAATGCTGAGTCCAAACACTTTTTAGATACCATTGCAGTTTCCTCATATGTAGTCCGGCATATGGAATTAGTAGAATGCAGGATGCCATGAAACCCAAGGCCTGCAGGATTTTCCTTGCAGATAAGTGGGTTTTTGTTGCCAATTTCTTGTAGTAAGTAGTCAGTTGCTTTGTTTGTCTGGCGTGAGATAAGCCATCTGGGCAGTTGTATTTAAGCTTGCACCCAGGAATATTATCCCTTGAGAGGGCACCAGTTTTGACTTCTTCTCATTTACTGTGTACCCTAGGCCAATTAGTAATCTTTTTACAAACGCCAGATGCATTAGAAGAATGTCTTTGTTCTCTGCTTGAATTAGGCAGTCGTCCAAGTAGGGATATATTTGAATTCCGTTTTGTCTGCAAAACGCAATTACTGGTGCCAGGCATTTTGTGAAGACCCTGGGCGCAGTAGATAAGCCAAAGGGCAGTGCAGAGAATTGGTAATGCATTGAGCAGCTATGAATCTGAGGTATCTTCTGCAAGACTGTCTGATTGGGACATGCAGGTATGCCTCTTTTAGGTCCAAAGTTACGAGCCAAGCCTTCTTGCCCAGCATGGGCAGTAGCTGCTGTAGAGCCAACATCTTGAATTTTGGAACTTTCAGAAACGTATTTAGTATAGACAGGCCAGTATTGGTCTCCAGGTTTTGTCCTTTCTGGGTACTAGGAAAAGTCTGGAGTAAAATCCTTGCCCCTGCTCTTGTTGTGGTACTAGCTGAATGGCCTTCATGTCCATGAGGGCTGTAATTTGTTTTTGTGCCTCTGCCCATTGATTGTGTGGCAGGTCTGGCATACCTTTTGACCTTGGTAGAGTGTGAAAATGGAACCTGTAGCCTTGGGACACTATGTTCAGGACCCATTTGTCTTGGGTAGCCATTTGCCAATTTGATGAAAAAAGTGCTAGTTTTCCACCTAAGTGGGCTGCCAAAAGAAAAGTGCTTGGATCTGGGAGAGGAAAGTCATTGGGACTGTTTCCTGTAAGGTTGTGATTTGTCTTCTCCGCTTTTGGAGGTAGGAGCACCCCATTGTTTAGGCCTGTATGAGCCTTGGGGTTGAGATCTGCCTCAGGGATGCCTGTATCTGCCTCTTTGTGGTCTGTCTGACACTGGAAAGGCCAATTTTTAGAAGGCCAGTTCCTGCTAAACCTGGGTGGCTGTCCCTGTAAGAAATCCTTGACTGTCTGCATGGATTTTGCTTTATCCTCCATTTTTTTTCAACACCTCTTCTGCTTTAGTACCAAACAAAGTATCATGCTGTAATGGTGCATCTAATAATTTTGCTTTAACATGATCAGGCAGATTCTGTTCCTTTAACCAAGCATGCTTTCTAATAGCAGAACCTGTAACAGTGGCCCTGCAAGAGGCCTCCAGTGAATCATAACCACATTGCAAAGTATGCTTTCCCACTTGTTCAGCTGCATGCAATAAATCCTGCAATTCCTTGTTCTCTGAACATTCAGTATTTGTCAATAATTTCTGTTTAAGCAGTGACATTAAATATTGCTGTTATTTAAGCATATGAAACTGACAATTTAAAGCCCTTACAGCCAGGGTAGCAGAAGTGTAGACTTTTTTCCCCCATCTGTCTAGAGCCCTAGAGTCCCTATCAGAGGGGACAGGGCTTTTTGCAGTGGAAGCTTTAACCCCTTTGGGACCTTGAGATATAGTTTCTGGGTCAGCAGTGGGGTTTTTATATAGGAATGTATGTAAATCCGGGACCCTGTAGTATCTGTCTGGCTTAGCAGGTGCAGGGGGTAAAGAGTCAGGGGACAGGCCGGACTCTGAAAATACAATGTCTAGAACAGGTGGAATAGTAAGGGGTCTGTGCTGAGGAAGAACAGAAAGTCTCTGAGCCTTTTCTTAGATTTAGAATAATCTTGGCTCTCCCAGTGGAAATGCTCCCTCATGGTATGCAGGGCTTCCCCAAAAGAATAATCCTCAGGAGGAGAGGCTGAAGGAATGGATTCTTCAGCATCAGAATCCTCATAGGGAAGCATGGAGTAATCCTGTTCAGAAAAAGAATCAGAGGAAATAGAAACCTGATCAGAAGAATCATACTCTGTCTCTTGCCTAGGCCTCTTATCAGGAGGGGGATGGGAGCCCCTGATCAAAGTAATTAGGTCTTTGGCCATTTTAAGCATCTGTTTTTAGGCATGGAAGTCTCAGTAGGAGAATGCTGTACTTGTTTCTTTGTCTTTAGAGCTGCTTTAGTCTTTGAAGCTGAAGATGGCTTAATATATAGCTGTGTAGGTCTGAAGACACCCTCAAAGCAGATGCCTGCTCAGCAGCTCTGGACCCATCTGAGGGAATGATTTCCGAGGATCCAATACCTTGAGTATCCAGAGGCCCAGTCGGCTCCACGTGGGAGTAGGAAGTGGCCTGTAGCTCTAAGGTAGCGGGCGCCAGGGGCTGCGAAAGCGCCTCACTGAGAACCGGCGACTGGCCTAGCAGAGGCTTCACAGTCGGTTTTGGACATTGGATGCCTATCCTTTTCCTTGTCCTTGCATTTTTTTGTAAACTCCGGTTGTCGGCTGGTCCGACGGCATTATATAATTAAATCTTCGGCCAAAGTAATGAAATGCAAAATCGAACCGACGCTTGATAGTGCATTGGTTAAATCTAGCACAAAACCGATAGCTAGCAACGCTGTGATCAGGGCCTAGGCAAGGAATACAGTAAGAGTGAAAATCCTTATGAGGTATTTGCTTCCCACAAGAAATACAATTGTTAACTTTTTCTGACATCGGTCTGGAGCAAGAAAAAAAAGTTTTCCCAATGGGGTACTTAGCTTTAATGAAGACTTCAGTTCTGAAATTCGGATTTGAAAATCTCAGGAGTCGGCCGACCGGCACTTGCGAACTGCTTTTGCTTCGGGCACCGCGTGGCAAGAAAGACTGAAGAAAATGGCGTCAGCTGCATCTTTTATACCCCTGGCACATTGACATCAGGGAAGAGGTGACAGCAACCGACGCCGGACCTAGACCTTGGAATTCTGGCTGACTGAGGGTAGCCTGCCAGCAGGATAACCCAAGAGTAATGGCTGCAACAGTGAAACACGATGAACATCACATCGACAGGCTTTATAATAAAATAAAAATAATTTTGAACAAAAGTATGAAGAGTAATTCCCAGAATGTTAGAACCCTTGTCACTGAAATAAACAAAACTCAGGAGCTTAAAATCCACCAAAGCCAAGCTGGATGTTAAAATGGCTACGCAAGCCAAAGCCAAAGACAAATCACAAGGCTTTTTTTTAGTTATATTCGTAATCTCAAAGCACAATGCAGCAATATGCTGAGCTGATTGTGAAAAATGTTACCTATGCTGAGGATGAAGACCTAGCAAATCTACTGGCTGATAAAACTGAGCTCTAACTTTACCTCTCTCCTCTCCATCTGTCCCTCCAGATATCTGCAGTTGAGCCAGTTTCAAGTAGATCACATATGACCAAGTCCTCAAAGTGCTATCAAAAATCTAAAAAAATACTGCATTGATGTGTCCTGACAATATCCATGAATTCATCTTAAATAGCATGAAGCACAATTTAGTCACAGAGTGGCTGCGGTGGTGCAGCAGTTAGCACTGTCACCTCACAGCATGAGGTTCTCTGGTTCGATTTTTGGCTGGAGCACCTTCTGTGCGCAGTTGTATGTCCTCCCTGAGGTTGAGTGAGTTTTAAAGACATGCAGGTAGGTGTGTGTGTGTGTGTGTGCCCTCTGTGAAGGCTGGGCATTGGGCTAGCAACTCAACACTGATTGGCGTTGGAGTATTTACAATCTGCGGACCAGTGATCCTCTGTGGCAAACCCTAACAGTAGAAGTCGAAAGACATTGTTTTTACAATTTAGCCACACCCCAGCAACACTGTTCAGTCTCAGCCTCCATACAGGTACAAGCAAATGGAGAACCATAGTCTTTCCCATCCATAAGGGAGGACCTTCCACAGACCCAGGTAATTACAGACCCACAAGTCTGCCCAGCCTCATATGCAAAGCCATGGAAAGACATACACTGGATCCATCTCAGTTTGGATTTGTCAAGGGCAAGTCATTGTTTACTCCACTTGGTGGATTTTTTTGAAAAAAGCCACCAATGCAACGAATGAAGCAAAACCATTACACACTGCATACCTCAACCTTGCAGCAGCTTTTGACAATTCCCCACTCAGGCATAGGAGAAAATCTAAAACTGGGAATAAACTCCTGTATCACCCACTGGATTGTCAACTGTCTCACAGAAAGGATGCATATAATGAAAATATAGAGGAAGTTACTTCCACAAACAAACCAGTAACCAGTGGAGTCCTGCAAGGTTTTGTGTAGGGTCTCATGTTTGGCATCTACTTTTCTGAAGTAAAAGCCCATACCAAAGGGCTGTGGCCAACTAAGTTTTCAGATGACTGCAAGCTATGAACAGTCACTGAAACCCCACATGACTTGGCTATCCAGCAAGAACATTTGTACCAAATAAATAACTCATACCAAAATCATGGACTGAAACTGAATGCCAGAAAATACATTATTGCATCCTTTGGGAAGTCATCTACCCCAGGTAGCTACCATACTGACAATAAACACCTAAGAGTTGACCCAGTTGTTTGGGAGCTTATGTGAACAGTGACAGTCTATGTTGTAAGACAGTCCTTCTCTATTGCACAGCTTGCACACAAAGGGGTTGTGACTAGACCTACAGACGTCATTGTCCTCACTTACTCAGCCCTCATTAGGCCATTCACCGAATACAAACACTCCCTTTGGCATGCATCTGTTCAGACACATACTAGAACTGGAACTCTCCCAGAGATGCCTTACTAAAAGGATACAAGGTGAAGCTAGCATGTCCTACATGGAATAACTCAAAGCCCTGTCACTATACTCTGTATCCTACAGACTGCTAAGAGGTGACCTGTGTCTGGCATACAAGGCACACTCTTGGACCATTACTGATGGATTTACTGAACATCAACAAATCAAATGGCATCAAAAATACTCTGTCTAGAGATCTAAACCTCTACTGCACCATCAACACAAGAGTATGGAGGGACAGGTATACCTCAAAGAGGATATCACTGCTGTGGAACAGATTCCCCACCCACATAAAACAAAGCTCACCCTGTCCACTTTCAAGCACAACTTAGATCTATGGATAGGGAACAGAAGAGATACCCCAGGACTTTCTGCTGTATTGCTAATGGACAAAGGCAGCTCCAAAATGCTTTATTCCATACATGGGTCCGCTCAAATTATCTATGGTATGATCCTGATTATTCTCATTAAATCGACCATGGGATGGGTAAGGTCAATCTATAACCAAATGGGATAGGTTATTTCAAGCACAGAAAGGGAAGATGGCTAGTCTTAAAATGTCCCCTTTTCATTTCATTTTCTAATTAACCCCTTTGTCCAATGCAGGCTCATGGAGAGATGGGTGGCTATTCATCAGAGAATAGGTGGAAGGCACAGAAGTTCATCCTAAATGGACAGCATGTACATGTGAACAGATGGAACCACTACTAAATCCCGAAAACCCAAAATCCCGATACCAAATACCCGAAACACTAAAATACTGAAACATCAAAACCGCGAAATTCAAACTACCGAAAACTACACTCAACATACACCACACACATACACACACCTTCCCCCAGAACACAAACACACAAACCTAACCTACAGACAAGCGGGGGGGGGGGGGCAAGCCCCCACACACCCCCCATGTGGGGGGTACACAAACACACGAAACACCACCACACACCTACATTCCCCTCGCACACATACATCACAGTCACAACACACACCTACACACTAAACCCCTAACAAACACATTTAAACATAGATACTTACCTGACCTTCCACCATACCGCAACACTAGATGTGCGAATGTCAAACTCCCGATGATCGGGATTTTGAAATTCATGCTTCTGGTCTTTCGGTAATTAGGGGTTTCGGCTATACAGTCTCGAAAGTTTGAAATTCGGTATTTCAGACTTTCGAGATTATGTAGTGATCCCGAACAGATATATGTAAGTATGTATATATGTGCATGTGCACTCACACAAGATTGTGAGAGAAACACTACAAATCTATAGCCACAAAAAACAAGTAAACCCTCAACTAAACCAAAGTCTCATTTTATATACAATGTGTACTACAGCTAAAGTGTTTTTCTGCTTTAAACTTTTTTTAAAAAAAAAAGGCATTTCATTTTGTCACCAAGTCATAAAGCAACACAACAGTATTTCTAGAATCAAGTCAACAGATCATGGAACACGTTTATACCTTAATAATGCTTAACACTGTATATTATCAGATTCTTTTAGAGTATAACTGACTTGCAACTGATATGGGACAGCAAGATCTAGTATGAAAACATACATTAAAATAATATACCCAAAGACAATACTTTAGCTTCTGTTTTGTTTTACTCTTCGCTTGATAGCTTTTTCTAACAGCCTGGTGTGGGTGCACATTTCCAAACTACCATTTTTTATGCAGTACCCTAAAAGTAAAAAAAAATGCTTCTGGTATAGGTTTTTACCTCACTAACAGAGCTTGTAGGGTAATGACTCACAAATTACAAGGAGGAGAGAAAAGCATACCCTTGCTGAAGTTCTCATTTGACTATAGCAGCACATAAGCATTTGTCAGTGACACTTGATTAGGGTTCAAGTGAATGATGGGATGCTAATGGTAGGGCAGAAGGCGTTTTGAGAAACATGTCGCAATCACTGAAACATACCATTCATTCTGTCAGCTATTCAGTCTAGAAAAATAGGCAATTCCAGCAAACAGGAAAAAGGAATGGCTTATGCAAGTGTAGAAAGGGAATTCAGCTACCTTTCATTTGCTCATTCATTCATTCTTCAATACTGAAAAGCAACAAACTGAAAGTTGCACAGAGAAAAGAAAAAAAAGTCAATTACACTACTATCACATCTGCTCTCAGAAGTGTAAGCAAGAAGCTGAAAATGAAAGCCTGAAGCAATACTGTAGGGCAAAGACATAGGTTTAATAATAAAACCAAGTATTACCTCTTAAAATTAAGTTGTGTTTGGCATATGTTTGAAATGAGCTAATTCTGCAAGGTTTGCTTCAAAACCACCCCTCCCCAGATTTCTCTGGCAGTTCTGAATCTTTTCCTGTATGTAGAGACTTGTAGTCCACTTGGCTTTAACAATGCACTGGCAGCCTGTAACTAACAAGGGAACACTACAGTTGACCTGAAACAGCCCACCTCTTGGTTAGATAAGCATTCTCCCATGTTCTGTTTTCATGTAGGGTTGTACTATGTCGCACGTTTTTCTTCTGCCCAGAGAAAGCAAGGAGACTTTGTGCTCTAACACCAAACAAGATGCACAGGACAAATATCCCTTAAAGAATGTTATGCAGTACATGTCCTGGGCTAAACACTGCAAGTTCACACTTCTGCCATTAAACATAGAAATATTCAGAATAATACCCTAGTGAAGTAAAAGTTGGAACACCCCTTTCTCTACATCAAGGGTGGTTGTGCTATATTTGGAGAAACAGTACCAGTACAATTCTTGGGTCAAACAGCACTCAACTCTAAATAAAACAATGCAGCAGACACCCCATAAGAGCCACTACACTCCTTGCAAAACCAGCAATAAACAGTTCCCTCAAGATGAGCAAACACTACTTTCATAAATGCACCCTTGTGGCAGCTGAATTAATACAGCTTCCAGATGCTGTACATTGCACAGCTGAATGAATAGACTTTAACTGCACAAACACCATTATCTTTGGGCAATCAAAATGATTGCGGCCATACAAATATGAATATTCCCTTTGCCTACACCGGACCATTACTTTTCACAATCGGGTATCAAAAGCATCAACACTGTAATGCTGCATGCTACTTCCCCAGGATTAGCTTTATTTTCTTGCAGTATTTTTTATTTACTAAAAATAAATCCTCAACGCTCCAGCAAGAATGTCACCTCCTACATCCATAAGCAAACGCTGCAACAAATATCTGCATGCAGATCAGTGTTACGATATATATATATATATATATATATATATATATATATATATATATATATATAAATCACCTGCTGAACCACAGCCATAATGTTGTACCTTGCTTCCACATGCTCCTTTTTTTTGCATGCACATACATGTTCTCCGTAAATCATGTGGCTTTCAGACACTGGATTTTACTAACCCTGATGTAGTACTTCGCACCACTTAATGAATACAGCATTCAACTACTCCAACATCAAAGTGACAATCAGTTTTCCACAACACTGTATTACACACCATGCAAAACAATCCACCAAATGATATCTGTAATCATGTGAAAACAAGATGAAATACTACTACTGCATATTACAACTACATTTTCCAATGTGGTAACATCCACCACAATCCTAGCCTGGTAGTAATACTCAACCAAACCAACCCCTCTATCTCACAACATAACTCCTTTCCCAAAACCAGAAACCAGACCAAAATCTATTTCTTCTAAACATAAACTTTCAAAGCATATGCAACAAAACTCAAGACCTACACACACCTCTCTCCAATTATAACCCTGACACAGTTACTGCAACTGAACCCCAGGATACAACAAAATCAAAACAGAACAGACTAGTAGAGATGGAATAGCAATAATCTTGACCACCACCCAGAATTAACCAAACACACTCAAAATACCGCAAAATTTAAAAACACCAAAATTCTTATCACCTACCTCAAAAAGAATAGCAGCCAAGTCCATCTGCCTAATATGACTTTACATCCCCTAGGAAATAATTTAGCTACAACTGAATGTCTACAGTGGATACACAACAATATAAACAGACTATAATCCTAGGCAATGTAAACATCGACTGGAACATCTTTACATAGTCTAGTAAAAGTCTCACAAGACAAGTTAGCTACTATTAAAATGTCGAATCTCTCTTTAATCAACTGTCTCATGTTTCAATAATTCAAATGTGTGTGGAAGGTACTCTGCATTATTCTATGTAATGTAATATTATATATATTATCTATATATTTTTCTGTTATGTAAGGTATTGCTCTCATCTGTAGAGCTTTTCTCCCCGGGCCTCTGCTGAAGGTGGGAAAAATCCCAGTCAAAATTTCCCAGTAAATAAAGAGAAATAAATACATACTTTTCTTAACCATCAATACCATAATGCTGTTCCGTTGCTTCCCATGGGCATCTTTTAAGAGTATTTATGCACAGCAGAATTAATACACCTTTCCACATAATGTTTTGCAAGCTACAAAGAAAAAAAAAAACAAAATAGATCATATAGCAGCATCATACAAGAATTTTTCTCTGATAAAATACACTGTTTTCACTACTGTGCTTGTATAGCACTGAATTAACCCTGCCTCAAATGCTATCCTTTAAACAGGCAGAATGAATGAAGCATTTGCCCAGGCAAAGTCCAACATCATGGGACAGTCAAATTATGCCACAATATTTCAATTTCTGTTCATAAGGAGTGTTTCAGTAGGTTTTTACTTTAGGTTTCTTTTGAATATTTTAACGTGCATGTATACTACTGTATTAAACAGAAAAAGACTACTTCAGGACTGCTAAAGTACAGTGTGCACGTTTACCCATATGGAAATGAATTGTTAGCGAGTAAAAACATGGCAACAACTTTGCTCTCACTTTCTCACAGGCAAGGCTTGCTGCTTCTTCGTTGCTATTCATAAAGTATGTACACAAGTACAATAAGTCATTTTAATAGTGTTTTTTTATTACTTGATTTGTCATATTTTTGTGATTATACTTACTTAGACTTGTTGACTAGAGGCCTGCTCTGTGTTTTAAAACTCATTATGTAAATGTTGTACTGTATACATTATGTATGATTCACCTACAGTAGTTTTATGATTACAGCTACTTAGACTTGTTAGCTTGCTGCCTGCTCTGTGTTTTAAGACTCACTAATTGTAAATGCTGCACTATATACCTTATGCCTGATTTCACTCCAGTAGCTTTAGCAGTCTTACAGTGAAGCAAGGTATCTTGCTGTACGTTTTATCCATTGGTTAATGCAAATGTTTGCTAACTGTTTTACCTCCTCTTAGTGACTTCATATTTTTCTTGTCATAGATTTCAATTATGCTTTAGTAGAGAATGCTCACTGCAACAGATATAATAGCCTGCTGTCTGGCTGTGTCCATGTGTTCTGCTATGCTCAGAGGAATGTAACTGTGTTTTTTCTAAGTATATTTATTGTTAACTTTAGCAACATTTTAAAGCTAACTTTTGTGTAGCATTGCATTTGAACTACTGTGCTAGAGTGACTGCTAATGTGGTAGTTGCTAATGTGGTAGTCTCTACAGTGTCAGTTTATATTGTTTGAGGTTTCTCTTTCTGTCCTCTCTAAAATACCTCCCACTCTATCTTTTGTGTGCTAAACACCATAACTGGTAACACTTTTTTTTTCTCTCCTCAGGTAACAGCCAAGCTTGGTCTTTTTCCTCCCCATACTGCCAGTGTACTGTTAACAGTCCTGCATACTGAATAAACAGTTGCAACAAAAATCGCTCATCATTCCACTCTGTTCTCTCTCACCTTGCGGCATCTTTTTTCTTTTCCCTGCAAAGTATGTTGGCCTAGTTTTTTTAAGTTTTAAAATATACTTATTTAAGGCATTATCTACTTTCTAGCAAGTCAGTACACTGTGAAGCAGCTTGGCAGCAAGGAACCCCCCCCCCATTCTTAAAAGAATGTTAGTTTTCAACAAATTTATGTCTATTAAATGCTGGACTAATCAGCCTGCTTTAAGACATTTCTTACCTGATAGTACTACACAATAAAATCTCTTTGTTCTTACTATTAACAGTACATAGCCTTTTTCTGTTAGGCTTTTTACTGATTGTTTCTGGACTGTGCTTGCCTCTGGGCTTGGCTCAACCTGCTCTGTTCGCCCTCAATTCAGTCGGGCTCACTCCGCTCCCCTACCACCATTCCCTCTAACCCCCACTTTCTTTACACTTACCAACCTAAACCACACCTTTCTAACTCATTATCCTATAACCTGCAGCTACCTCATTCCAACACACCCACAATCTATTTTTTTCCACTTTCTCCCCTCCCACCTCACTAACCATTAATTCATCCCTCCTATAACACTGTCTTCCCTACTGTCTCATTAACAGTCTCCACATCACTGTATCAGTATATTTCCCTCTCTACTAAACTGCAGACACCAACCCACCCATATTTTTCTCCTATTTCTCTACTATTTCACCATGTCAGTTATCACCACTCTTTTAAGCAACTCTCTCCTACTCATTACCCTCCACCTAGCCTCCCACTCCATTACCTTCATCACATCAAATATAACTACCCATCTCCTGCACTCCCCACTATTACATACCATCTGATAAATGTTAGCACCGTCAGCGAAAGTCTACACAGAAAATGAATGTACCCAAACTCCGTTCGCTGCACTGAATGTCTGGACTCACGTAATACTCCAAAATTCCTTGTACAACACTTCTTTATTCAATAATACGAACCCATTAAAACTTAAACACTTTCATCTACATCAAATAGACTTCATCAGAACACTTAGATTAATTAGATACTGAGTTTTATATGTGCAACTAACCAATCAAACAATCCACTGACATACTTCAATTTAACTTTTAAATATTTAAAGTGCTGAAACATTTTCCTTCCTAATATAACACATTATATCACTGGTAATATTCATAATTCATCTTGTGCCACTTGTACAATATTGTGTTCTTTAAAACCATAATACAGTTTAAAACTTGATTGAAAGCAGTTGAAAAAATAAGTTCTGCTTAAAAATAAATAGTACAAAACAATTAAAAACTTTAAAAATTATCTGCAAACCAGTCGTGGGTTGTCTATATAGGATTTCAAATAGCCTACAACTACAATGAGTATGTTCTCTCCTTTAGGTTGTGAGCATTTAATACATATTCTCTAATACAGGCTTGATAGAAATGCTCTCATTTAACCCAAGGTGGACAGATGCATTTGACAATATCTGCCACCTGGTTTCGCTTTCCCCTAATCTCTTACGTATATTGCCCCCATGGGGTTAATCACAATATGCTCTAATATTCCAAATTTAAAAGTGTCGCAACTTGTGCTTTTGACAAGGTGCCTATACAATGCATTTTTCGTATCCTTCTTCCTAATGCAGTAACAATGGTCATAAATTCTATTTCTTAAGCACCTGTCTTGCCCACATAATAACAAGGGCATTTTGTACACTTAGCTAAATATATGACATGTTGAGTACAATTGCCATTCCTTATCTAACCTCTGTTTTATTTGTATCTTCCAAAGTAAGAGACACGTCTTCTATAATCTCACTGCACTGGTTGTACTGCCCACATTTTCGGGTACCCCCTTCCTTTCTTTTATCATTTCCTATAAGTATTTTACTTTCAAATTTACAGTTCAAGTTCTTTGCAGTTTTATGGACAAACACTGGATGTTCTCCTACCCTTTTATATACAGTATCTTCAGATTTCATTATATTCCAGTTTGCTTCCACTATTTTTTGAATTCCTTTTACATATGGTCCATATTGGAATATACATACTCTGCGAAATTTCCCTTTAATATCACCATCTCCTTCTGTATCTTTGCTTTTGTCTGAGGTTATAATGAACCCAGTACCTAATAAAGGTTTGTATTTTTTTGCCCCATTCACTTTTAACATATTTTTTAATGTCCTATCAGTTGTAAGGGATATCCTCTCTCCCTAAACATATTTCCTATCTTGTCTAGTTCCTCTATCATGTCCTTATATTCTGAGGTCATTCTTGCTGCTCTAATATACTCACCTTTTATGATACTACATTTCTGGCTACATAGGTGACAACTAGAATATTGCAAATAAGAGTTGCTGAAGGTATCTTTCCTAAATATTCTGGACTTAAATTTATCATTTTCAATGAATATATCAGTATCCAAATATGACATTTTTTTCATGTCTATATTGTATGTAAATTTTAGGTACTCGGTAGAGGAATTTAAATATTCAAAAAATTAGTATAATTCCTCTACATTTCCAGTTCACAGAATAAATATATCGTCCAAAAACCTTACATAACTCTTAATGAATTCTTGCCAATTAGTGTCAAGTATATACTCAGTTTCCCAGTCAAGAAGAACTAGATTAGCAAAAATGGAGGCACATGCCACCCCCATTGCCACTCCCTTACACTGCCTATAGTGTTCTCCCTCAAAAAATATATAATTATGTTTTAAGACTATATCCATGAATTCCAATATTAGTGATACAGTATCCCATGGTAAATCAGCATGCTTACCAATACTACTTGCAAACCGTCTCATTCCATCCTCTTTAGGAATGCAAGAAAATAGGTCAATCACCTCTATCGTAACAAGTATTGTATCCTTGTTACACAAGTCCGGGGCAAGTCTACCTAAAAAATCCAAAGAATCAATGACAATATGTGGTACTTTTTTATATATAGGTTTTAACCAAGTATCTAGAACTGTCCCAAAAGGGAAAGTCTTAGATTTATTTCCTGATATAATGGGACGGAAAGGGGGATCCATCATATCTTTGTATACTTTAGGTATTCCCACTATGGTACCTAAAATGGGGTATTCAACTTTTAAAAAATTGTACATATCCATATCGACCTTTCTGTCCAATAAAAATTCTTCCAGATATAAATCTATCTTATGGTGTCCTATATTAACCTCATTAATTGATGATATCTCATAATTCCCTGAGTTCAGTAGTATAGTATTCGTTAACATATTCAGATGCATCATATAACACTACTCCTCCCCCCTTATCTGGTTTCATAACACAAATTCCATTCTTCCTTTGCATTTCCATCAAAACTTGAAATTTACTTTTGCTTAAATTGCAATTCA
This sequence comes from Protopterus annectens, assembly GCF_019279795.1. Taxonomy (NCBI): domain Eukaryota; kingdom Metazoa; phylum Chordata; order Ceratodontiformes; family Protopteridae; genus Protopterus; species Protopterus annectens. The sequence continues at coordinate 1,016,255,202 of NC_056744.1, forward strand.
TCTTGTTAGTTTTACACTTGTTTCCAAATTCATATATCTCATCAGTTACAACCTTTTCAAAAGTTGACAGAGTATTGTTCATGGGGGGGTTTGTAGGTGCCTCTTCTCTTGAAAGGTTTCTCATATATAGCTTCCTTTTTGTCACTAAAGTGAATAGCTAAATTCAATTTCCACATATATTTCTTAAATTCCACTATATAATCAGTTGCATTAATACTAGTATTAGGAATATATTTTATTCCTTTGGAAAATAATAAAAAAATGCTCTCTCTTTAATTCCAACTGAGTGTAATTGAATATACTAAAGTCCCCTAAACTGCAATGCGCATCATTGTGCTTAATAATGGTCACCTTCTTGTCCAATTCTTCCTGCCCTTGTTTCACCAGTTCTCCTGCATTGTCTCCAATTTCTGTGGGATCTGGGTCCCTGACTCATCCCTCCTTGCCATCCTTCAATTTTCCCTAAAAAAATTCTTATTGTGGTTTTTCCACCCAGTCTTACCTCTGTTGTCATGAAACTCTTCCTTACCCCCTTCTGTTCCATTACCAACAACATTCTGATCTCCTTTCTTATTTCTATTTTCCCATCTGTAAGTCTGTTTATTTTCATAGTGTTCTAAATCTCTCTATTTTCCTACATTTTCTATCAAACTGCTTTTTAGTGTTATTTTCAACCCATGTATATTGTGTATTATAAAAAGTTTCATATTCATCATATAATAAATCCTTCGTAATAATTTCATTCAACTGCTCTAATTCAGTCATGAGTGTACATACCTTTTTGTCATTGCAACTTATAATAAATTTCATAAAAGTAAAACCAAAACTGTCTAACATATTCATGCATTCCGATACATTAATTTCATTCATCTCCACTCCCATAGGCTGTTTAAAAACCTATGGCCCATCGGCACTATCTTCAAATCCAAACATTTCTTCAAATATATGTTGTCGAGTTGAATACTTTTCACTACCCTCAGTTTCTTCCCAAAGTCGTATATGTAATCTTTTAAAGTCTTGTCATTGTTATAATTAGGTTCTACATTATTATTACTCATTCTATTATCCTCATTACTGTTAAAATCAAAGTTATAATTAAAAAACTTGTCCAACTCATAACGAGTCCCATTTTCTTTGTTACATTTGTCAATAGGTGCTTGAGCAGTACCTGCTGGTAGGGAATGTCCCACAATAGCATAAGTTATTTTTGGAGCGACCCGCTTTGGTCTAGCTCCGAATATATTGAAGTCTACCTCCGATCCGCTAATTTCCACTCGTACGTCGTCACCCGCAATGCCTTTTCCAGCTGCAGTGGATCCAGGAGAGGCTTGGATATCTTGTACGCCACCATTCCCTTGTCCATTAGGTATCGGTGTAGAAAACTTGCTTCCACTAAGCGTACACGATGACGTCACCGTACGCATGTTGTCATTACTTCCTCCAGGCTGGCTTATCAAGTCTATAAGCCTAGCAAGTTCACCTTTGATAATTGCCATTTCCGACTGCATCTTTTGTATTTTGTCTCTCCTCCCTGGAGAGAATATGGATGGTAGCTCATCGAATGAATCCATTCTCCCACACCAACTGATAAATGTTAGCACTGTCAGCGAAATTCTACACAGAAAATGAATGTACCCAAACTCCGTTCACTGACTGAATGTCTGGACTCACTTAATACTCCAAAATTCCTTGTACAACACTTCTTTATTAAATAATACGAACCCATTAAAACTTAGTTAAGCGCTTTCATCTACATCAAATAGACTTCATCAGAACACTTACATTAATTAGATACTGGGTTTTATATGTGCAATTAACCAAACAATCCACTGACATACTTCAATTTAACTTTTAAATATTTATAGCGCTCAGTGCTGAAATGTTTTCATTCCTAATAGTATTGGTAATAGTACACTGGTAATATTCATAATTAATCTTGTGCAACTTGTACAATATTGTGTGCTTTAAAACCATAATACAGTTTAAAACATGATTGAAAGCAGTTGAAAAAATAAGTTCTACTTAAAAATAAATAGTACAAAACAATTAAAAACTTAAAAATTATCTGCAAACCAGTCATGAGTTGTCTATATAGGATTTAGGATTTCAAATAGCGTACAACTACAATGAGTGTGTTCTCTCCTTTAGGTTGTGAGCATTTAATACATATTTTCTAATACAGGCTTGATAGAAATGCTCTCATTTAACCCAGGGTGGACAGATGCATTACATACCATACAAAACCAAATATCCATTTCCACATCTGTACTATCCTCTACACTAACTCTAACATATTTCTCTTCCACTATAAATATGTCCATACCCCAACTCTCCTTCCTATCCAGATTTCGTTCATTGACTAATATCCAAGTTCAAACTCTCTCTCTCCTACATTCACTAACAGAAATCAAATTCCAAGTTGACATATATCCTAAGCCAGGACCCACACAGCTACTCCCACCCCACCCAATAACACCCACCACACCTGCTAATACTACTCTCCACTTTCTCCCCCTAAAAAATTCCAAATCAGACTTACTTATTTTAACCTCAGAGTATCACAAAAAAAACCTAGTGAATTTCATGTAGCCTAACTACCTACACTCTTGATATAATAATTATTACAGAAACATGGCTAAAACCCCACATTAAAGATGAGGAAATACTCACTAGTGGTTATAATGTTATTAGACAAATAGGCTGAACACACGTGGTGGAGGCATTGCCATCATGTATAAAAATGTAATCAAAATTGAAAAATCAATCTTTACTCCCCCAGATCTATCAGAAGCAGAAATTCTAACTACCCAATTTATAGTAAATCCACATAAAAACATCATAATTATTGCTTCCTACCTACCACCAGGAAATAATCTACCTACCATTGAAAGTATTCTATTTTGGGCATCCTCTACTTTCAACCAAGAAACTATAGTGCTAGACAATTTCAACTTAGACTGGCTATCCTGCTCATCTGACAACCCCTCTAATTTTATCAATTTATTCAATTTCACCCAAACTATAAACTTCCCCACTAGAAATCGATAAACACACTAAGAAAGAATCTATTCTAGACTGGATACTAACCGATAAGCCCAACTTGCCCACCAGGCTGGGTGCCTCTCAGATTCTTTCAGTGATTACTCCCCTACCTTTTTTCTAAGGAAATGCATTCACTCCCCCTGTAATGTCATTTTCAAACACACGCAACAAAATACATTTTTCTCCATCTATCTTAAATGCCCTACTTCAAAACAGCAACTGGTCACCTCTAAAATCACTCTACCTTGACCAAGCTGCACAGTATTTAAATGATACCTTCCTCAACATCCCTAAAGACCTCGCTCCAACAAGAAAACTTTGCTCCAAAGCCAAAAACCTACCTTGGACAACCAAATATGCTAAATCTCTTATTAAACAAAGGGATAGAGCCTGACTGCTCATCAAACCTCTAAAACCTCAGAAAGACTCACATCTTACAAACGACTAAGAAACCTAACTAAGAAGCAAATATCTGACAAAAAATATCATTTTCTAGGTTGTCAGCAAAAACACAACCCACAAAATTTTGGTAAAACCTTAACTACCTCCTCAACCCTGGCAAAACCTCTACCCCTGCATCAGCTACAACAAATAGCACTGAATGTATAGCATCCCAATTTAACTCTCATTTCATTACAAATATCACCTCACTTTTAAACAACAAATCTAACCAACCCCTTACGGTACCTACCTCTACTAACTCTAAACCCAACTGCTTCTCTTTTAAACCCATGCAAACCTCTTATATCAAAAAATTCCTATCAAAACTAAAACCTACCTGTCTACCAGCTGACCAACTCCCTAATGATTTCTTAAAAACTGTTGCAAGCTCCATCGCCTATCCTGTACCTATCCTAATCAATCGTCCCGTCGCAGAACAATATGTCCCCATACTATGGAAAATATCCCATATCAACCCCCTCCACAAGGGAGGCCCATGTAAAAATTTCTCTAATTATCGACCCATTGCCATGCTCTCAACCCTAGCCAAAAACTTAGAGAAATGTATGCATTAGCAGCTCCTAGACCTCCTCACTACAAATAATCTCTTATCTAGCTCACAGCACAGCTTCAGTCCAAAACACAGGACCTCCAGAGCACTCATAAGTTTCATTAACTACATTAATCTCCTCAAAAACAATGGACAACTAGTCTCTACTCTATTCCTTGATATGTCCAAAGCTTTTGATATAGTATCCCAACTACTAAAACACTCTAGCCTCATTCAACCTCAACTGTTTTTTTAGCTACCTTACTAATCAACAACAGGCAACTAAATGGGATAATAAACTCTCCACACTCCTCCCAGTCTCAGTTGGGGTTCCCTCAGGGTTCCATCCTTGGCACTCTCCTTTTTGTTATATTCAGAAATAGTCTAAACACTACCACTAAATCTGCTTCTATCATTCAATATGCTGATGGCGCTACTCTTATTTGCTCACCTCAAGAACTCCGATAAACTGCAAAAGTCATTTCTAGATATTGTAAATTACCTAAATGAACTTCAACTCATCCTAAACCCAAACAAAATAAAATTACTGATCTTCTCCAACAGAAAATCCAAAGCAAAACCACCTCCTCACTCCATCTACTCCACTAATGCCACTATACTAGAACCAGTTAACCAAACAAAACTACTTGGTGTCACAACAGACAACAACCTAACATTTAATAAACACATATCACTTACAATTAAGAAAGTTCACACCAAACTTGATGCGCTATATAGGGCCAAACCATACCTTATTCAAAGTGCCAGACTAACAACAGCCAGATCCCACCTCCTATCTACTCTTCTCTACTGTTCTTAACCTGCACAAGTCTAATTTACATCTACTCGATTCCTATTATAACAAAATAGCAAAATTTGCTGTTAATATACGCAACAGAACCCATCATTGCCTTGCTCTTCAAATATGTTACTGCTCAATCAGCCCACCACTGCCCACTCTATTATCCACAAACCTAAAAACTGCCCTGCACTCTCCAACCTAGTGCAACTAAATACTAATCCGGGGACCCTTAGATCATCCGATAAACTTATACTGAAGGTTACAAAGTCCCATAATTACTTGGGTGACTCTCTCTTCTCCAAAGTAGCTAAATAGTGGAACCTATTACCCCAGAATATCAAAAAACACAGATAGTCATAGCTTCAAAAAAAACTCCTAAGGGAATACCTTACTCAACAATGGCTATGCTCCTGTAATACTCCTGGCTAGATTTCGCATGCCTTTGATCAATGAAAATACCACAATGGTTTTAAGTTATATATCTAACGAGTTTCATATTACTATCTGTAGTAAGGCTTAAGAAATGTAGCATTTTCTGTTTTACATTCATCTTTTTGAAAATTGTGATCATTGGCAACTGTCAAACGTTTTGTACATTGTTTGTAAATCTTTTAAAAATGTTGTAATCTTTTTGTACTATTGTTAAGGAGCTTATCTCCTCGGGTCTCCGCTGAAAACGGCTACTTGCCCAGCCAGACTCTACCCAGTTAACAAATGCAATAAAATTAAAATAAAATAAAAAAATAAAAATAAAATAATTAACTTCCTACTGCCCTTACTGGTGCCAAATCATACTCCTCTTTTATTACATTTGTATACCTCAGCTGTCACTGTAGCTCTTGAGTGAAGCAATGCATTGTGCTTGGACACATTTGCAAGCCAACACAAAAATTTAGCCGATGCTCTCTTTTCCTGTACAATGTCCTGGTATAGTATATGGTCAAGGACTTATTCATGAACTGTTTCACTGAGATGGCTGCACATATGACTCAATGAACACTTTCACGACTTATTTAAAAAGCATACATGAAATTATGAACAGCCTTCTCTATTTTGTAGTTTCACATAATAAAATATGGACACCAGCAACATGTAAAGATCAGCATTAGCTCAAAGTGAAGGGCATAGTAACCACTTGAAAAGACTGCTCTGTATTAGTGAATACCATAATGTATATGACGATCTCAGAGAGATGATGAGGTATACATTTTATTTGGAGGGGGGTTGCCTCACTGCAAAAATGAAAAAGGAGATGAGCTATGTTCTATATTTGATCTTTTTCCTTCATTTTTGGTATTTTTTTGGGGGCAAGTTGGGTTCCAACAGCCGAAGGGCAGAAATATAAATTAAACTAAATGGCGTGCACTACAATCTATTCTTCTGACAGAATAATGTGCTTAATTCACAGGGGGTTTCCTCAGATGCTGAGAACACTAGACCACAGCTGACCTAAATATCAGCTAGTGATTGAGGGATCACCTCAAGACTATGCCACTTTGCCATAAAATCCAGTCTATTAACCCAGTAAACTATATAAAGCACAAAGGCAGAAGCAGTGAAGATCCTATAGAGGAGTGAAAGCACCACAGCTGTCATTTTAGGCAGGCTGAGTCGGTGCTGATCAAAATTTATGCAGGAAAAAATGTCTCCTTTACTGTCTTCAGCAGGTTAAGAGTAGGCCACATGCTCCTGAAGGAAAGAAAAGCACCAGAGTATCCTCAACAAAACAATGGACACTCAACTCTTTCCAATAAAAAAAAGTCACCAAGCTGGAGAATATGCACTTCAAACAGCAGACAACAGCATGAAGCTATAAAGAACCCAGCAACTCAAGAGCCTACCAGCCTCTAGATGCACCCATACGAGGAGGTGGCAAAACACTTGACTGTACTATAAACTGTATGACAAATCCCCAGGCATTCAAGAAGGCTAGATGGTAAAAGGTGACAAAAGCAGCAGACAGTGATCAAGGAAGACCAATACAAAGTAAAACCTTTGATCCATTACCTCAGTCTCAGAATTGAACATCAGCACAGTCTCACTCCTACCTCTGAATCAAACCCATGCAGATCTCGGAGTCCATGCATTTCCAAAAAGGATTGCCAGTGCTGACTCATCACTTTCTTAGTCTTCCAAAGAAAGGGAACATTTAAGAAAAGCTTATAACCATCTAGAAGACCTAGATATAAAGTGGAGCTTTTGATAACAGATGGAATCCAAACTGTATTCAAAGCACATGGAAAATAACAGTTCACAGAGAAGACTAAAGAATTCTGAAAAAAAAATTACCTGCAGACTTAAGCTTGCATCTTCAAGGGGCCAGCCAACCAATAGTGGGACACAAACCTGGAAGCAACTGCATGGACTCAAGAGTTAACTACTTTAAATCCATCCCAAGTCTGATTGAGAAAGCATGGCCTATAGCTACAGTGTCATCTACAATCTAATTCTCAACTCATTTTCTTACTCAGCATACCATGACACAACCATTATGGGGCAAATGCATTGGCTGCTTTAGTCTAAAATCTATGGAACAACCTCTCCTCCCCAATTACATTTCTGGACCATCATTTCTTCAAAAAAGGAGATCAAATTAATTTTTACTTGAAGTTTCACAGAACAATGAGAAGTCGTCCCCCCCCCCCCAACATATTTTCCCAACACCATGGGCCATATATTAATTACTCTTAAAATGGACAGAAAACATTTTTCTCCTCTCCAAGTTCTACCCAACACATTACATCATTAAAACAGTGCCCATCTAACATTTCTTCATTTATTACAAGATGTTCCCTCAGAAATGTATTGTCAGAATTCAAATTCCTGAGCAAACAATACAAATAATGCTTAGCACCTCAGCTAATGCCTTCATAGAAAGTATAGTGACACTATACCTGAACAAATGTAGTTACATTTGTGTCTAGTTTGTAAAATCAGTGATATTCTGCTATATAACTGCTATGTTTCCCCCATTTTTCCCCAATTTATTTTGTGTTTTTTTCTAATGTTGCACGTGAACCTTCTAAACACAGGGCTCAGCTGAAATGGGCCATGACTAGATGAACTTTCCGGACCAAAAAAAAAAGTCCCCAAATGATGACATCCTACAGAAGGGCCTCACTGAGACAGATGCCTGGTGTCAGAGGAATGGCTTCAAGCTCAATGCCAAAAAGTGCATTGTCATACCCTTTGGTAAAAACTCTGTACTCATGAATTATCACATAAATGGCAGTCTACTTAATGCCGAATGTGTGATGAGAGACCTTGGGACCCAGGTGGACAGTAGTCTCTCCTTTGATAATCACACTGCCACAGTAGTCAGGAAATCCTTCTATGTGGCACACCTCATCACAAAAGGGTTCTCATTCAGGAAAAAAAGAGGTCATTGTTCCCCCTCTACTTGGCACTCATTAGATCCATTAGATCCATTATAGAGTACAACGCCCCTTTTGTAATGTACCTCACAAGACATCTGCAGCAGCTGGAAAGGCCACAGAAGTATCCCACAAAGAGGATTACTGGCCTCAAACAGATGCCCTACACTGACCATCTCAAAACCTTACTCTGTAGCATATCGCTAACTCCAAGGAGATCTCTGCCTAACATATAAAGCTATGTTAAACCCAGAGCTGTTGGACATGCTACACCTAAAGAAATCCCAATCCCTCCAAGCTACACGCTCTAGGGACCAAAACCTTGTCACCACAATAAACAGGACATGCTGGAGGGATAGATTCCTGTCCCAGAGACTTCCTATACTCTGGAACAAGTTACCCATCTATGTCAAGCAAAGCTCCTCATTAGCACTCTTCAAGAAAAATCTTGAACAGTGGATAGGAAATTGGAAATACACCCCTGGGATCACTTCTGTGGCTCTGCTTGACAGGGGCACAGGAAATTAACTTTCTTGGGTGGCATAAGCCAGGGAACCTTGTTGACCAGGCTTACTTACGCCCTTGGGCCGATAGCCTATTACCTACCTATGAATACCATCTTCCATCAGCATCTCATCTCCGTATGGAAAAATAAGGTTGTACTTCTGGCGATACACAAGATTGCTTTGAAGGCCATCCAACATTGAAGAAGTGGTTGAAGCTTCTATAAAATTGGATCAGTCTTTGTATGATCTCTTAACTCATCAAGTCTCGTGCTAGAAAAATTATGCACGTCCATGACAAAGTCATAATTCTCTGCATCAAGCTGTCCCATGGTATTTCTGGGCAATCTGGATAAGGTATCAGCCAGATAATGAAGTTTGCCTTTTGTATACACCATTTTGAAATTGTATTTTTGTAATCTGACCATCATTCTTTGTAGTCTTGCTGCAGTGGTATGCATAGGCTTCTTTAAAATAGTGACTACAGGTTGATACGTTTTGACTTGGACAGCTTGGCCATACATATAATCATGGAACTTCAAACATGCAAACACAATTGCCAAAAGCTCCTTCTCAATTTGAGCATACTGCATCTCAGTTTGGGTAGGAGTTCTAGATACAAAGGCAACAGGTCCACCCTCTTGAAGAATAACTGCACAAAGACCAAACTTTGAAGCATCACAGGAAGGAACTACTGGTTGTGGACATCATAGTTTCTCAATATAGGCAGGTTGGCACTTTGCTGTTTGAGGTTATCAAATGCTCTCTGGTGTTGTTCCATCCATGAACAGGCAACATCTTTGTGCGTCAGCTCTCTTAAAGGCACTGATCACTCACTAAATTCAGGGATAAATTTGCTCAAACAGTTAACCATACCAAGAAAATGTTGTAAGGCTTGAACAATGTCCAGGGCTGGCATCTCAAGAACTGCTGCTTGTTTGGAAGGGTCTGGTCATAAGCCTGTACTGGTAAATAAATGACCTAAACAAGTAACTTCTGGTAGTCTGAATTTACATTTCAGAGGATTGAGTTTCAAGTTCACTTCATGTGCTCTATCCAGAACTTTCCTAAGGTTTCTGTCATGCTCTGCTTCACCACTACCTCCAACCAGTAAATCATCAAGTATTATACCACACGGATAACCCAAAATAATTTGCTCCATTGCATGTGGAAACACTTCACTGGCAGAATTTATTCCAAAAGGCTCAACTTTAATTCACTATCACAAAGCAAAATCTTTCTCACTGCAGCATTAACACCACACACAAGCCTGTCCTTCATTAACTCATCTTTCACATAACTAAATCTGCATGTTTTAGCTTTATTTCTCAAGTCAGTAATACAAGCTGCAAAAAGTTCACATGGCTTTTGGTCTCTTGTATAAAACAGGTGCCTCTCTAAAGCAACATTTGTCTGAGGTTGCACATTTCTCTAAATTTACGTTTCAAGTACTCAGGGTCCTCTCCTGATTCAGCTGGTATAATAATATGGCGGTTTTCCCCCTTCTCCTACATATACTGCTGGTACATACACAAATGAACGCTCTCTTTCAATGGCATCTGACCCAGCTAAGTTAAGCAAAATTAATGCCCTTGTATGTGCATCTTTGTCAGAAAAATGTACTTGTATGAAAATATTGTACTCCTGCTCAAATACTCTCCAATTCTCTGTAATATTATGATCAAACACAAGTGGACTGGGTCTGTGAAATGCCTCTGCCATATCAACACACAGTGAAATTATGTACAAACATACACACGAATATATGCCAGAACTTGTAATTATGCCCAATAGCACAACAGACTCTTTGAAATAACTGCACTTTGCCAAATATGTCTCAGTAGCACACAAACGCTTTAAAATCACTGTACTTTGCAAAATCACTCATCAGTGTAAGAAATGCCTTGAAATGACTGTACTTTATGAACAAACTATACACAGTACAAGAAGCTCAGAGTAAAACACACTCTGAAATGAATGCACTTTACAAATAAACCATATACAGCACAGGAGCGTTTCAAAATGGCTGTACTTTGCAAAATAACTGTACAGTGTAGGAAACACTTGGTGGCACTCTGTGAATAAATGTACACAGCACAAGAAACTTTTTCAAAATGTCCATACTTTTACTGCACTTTGCAAAACAACTGTACTTTGCACACAGCAAACTTTTTGACATAAATGGACCGTAATAAAGCACACACACTGCAAACACTTGCACACAAAGATACTTCAACTCTAGTTATACTTTGAATGGATTTGGTCAGTATGAAATAGTAGTTTTATGCCCAAACATGATCTTTTACTAAGAAACATACAGTCACCTTGCTCGTTAAGCTTATTTTGCCCTTTTATTGTATTCTCTATACCCATTTAATCTCTTATCATGCTCATTAATCTTTTCTTGTGCTCATTTTATTTTAAACATGCTCATTATGCAAACCAAAGGTAATTCTGAGCCACATACAAATATTTCTGATAGTTTCATCAAATATCATGGTTTTGAAAATTTTGTTTAATTAAAAATGCACTTTGCACCTTTTGTTTGATTAATAATACGCGTTTTGTGCTATTCGTTTGATCAATAATGCAATTTGTGCCTTACAAATGCTCAGTTTAATTTCCTTTGCAAAATAAATAATTTGTGCAAGTTTTGGTTACCTGAAGTCTGTTTCTGGCCCTTTTGATCACTTGACCACTGCCATCACCCAACCTGCTCAATATACCTTCACCGTCAACTCTGCACCTCATGGCTTGAAGAAGTTGCGCACTCAGTCCTGTTTCTGACACCATGTCGCTCGTCCGGTCAGGATAAAACAGACCAACAGTTGTGGGTTCAGTTCAAGTACCTTTACTACACACACACACACACATCAGGAACGAAGCTTTGTAATTAAACTTAAATAAAGTTATGAACAGATTGACTACTACACTCATACATGTTAACACTCTGGCTGTTCTCTCAAAATGGCACTGCTGCCTGCACATGCTCACTAATTATAAGCACATGCCTACGTCTGGAAGTGCTTCTTAAAGTTACACACAGGCACGCTGTTCTACAGTGAGTTTTGCAAATCTATTGTTTTGTTTGCTCAGTATTTACAGGTGCACTGTCCAAGACATCCAACAGCAACTCTTGATGACAAATACCCCAAGTCTATAGCTTTGTTTGGAATGGACATGTAATTCATTCATATCAGTAACATCGGCATGACATCTACCTGGTATGCAATCTTCTCTTAGCATCACCACCTAGTGCTGTACTGATTTCCTTTCATTAAAGTAATGAGTGGTTAGCAATCTGTGCAGAAGTAAAAACATACCCTTTCTTATGAAACTGTCAGATTCCAGAAATTATGGTCAATCATTCCTAGTCACTTTGAATATTTTTTTTGACAGGCATTACCATATGAGAAATAAAACTAAGTGGTTTCTGTCTGACAGTACAGAACCTACATAATAGGCTACAAGGGAAGGTTTAACTGTATGCCATATGAATGGTGAAGGAGTACATCAGCAGACTACAGAAAAGTTTTTAACTTCAGAAGTGCTATTTCCTGCCCTCTACTCATTTGAGCAAAAAGTGATGTACCAGGTTTAAGAAAAGCGGTCAAGATTGGCAAAGCCTGTTACAATATTTAAACAAACCCAAATAGATAATTTAGACTCTAATATTTGCAGAAGATGCAGCTTCCACAATGACTACTTAGTGTCTACATGTACTAAACTATGCATATCGGGTCTATATTGCATTATCGAAGTTTTACAACTTCGAGCGCCATATGGTCGAACCCATATGTTCGAAGTTGTAAAACTTCGAAAACGTTAGAAAAAAATTTTTAAAAAGAAAACACTTACCTGATGGTTGTAAGCAGGGGGGCAAGCCACCCCTGCACCCCCCATCCCCCCCACTCTTTAAATATACCAACCCCGAGACCGCACTACAATGTAGTACAGTGCGGAAAGGGAAGATTTCCCTTTACTACACTGTAGTGCGATCTCGTAGTTAGTATATTTAAAGAGCAGGGGGTGTGGGGGGTGCAGGGGAGCTTGCCCCCTGCTTTCAACCGTCAGGTAACTTTTTTTATGTATTCGAAGTTTTACAACTACGAACATATGCGTTCGACCATATGGCGTTCGAAGTTGTAAAATTTAGATAATGTAATACAGACCCTATGCATATCTACTATATATCCTATATACCACAGCTGTGTTGAAATACCTTTGCTTTTATTAAATTAGAAACAAAAAAAATTTGCAAAAAAAGCATTCACCAATCCTTTCATCACTCTTTCCCTTAAGCTTCACAAATGATTCTCTGGTGTTATCTCAGAATCAAAATATCATCTAGATAAAGTGGAACGTGCCAGACCCTTTACTTCAAAACTTTCTACAGTCCTCTGACATATAACCAGTACAGAAGAAAATCTAAAATGTAAACTTTCATTTGTAAACACTTCTTCATGGACATTTTAACATGAAAAAAAAATAAAAAAAAGTTAATTGTCAAACAAAGCTGCTCAAATCTGTTAGTTAACGTAATTAAAGCTGTTCCCAAATAAGGACTGTGGCTACAAAACAAGCTTTTAAAATGTGTCCTTATCTGCTTTTAGAGCCCAGGTCTCCATGGTGCACGTCTCTTTTCTTCTCACTTTATTTGCATTACTGCAGACACGGATACTTAGTACTATCCACACATGTAACAATTTTACCAAATAACTTAATTCCCAACTCAATTCCAATATTAACATTACATGAAGTCGGGTCAGTCTTTGCTCAAGTCACTCTGTTAGAAGTCTGTACTAGCTGTCTGCACAAATAAACTTTGTCACCATCTCATATTTGGTAGTATAATACAAGCAAAGTACATTCATAAATGAAGCACTCACCTGAACTTGAAGCACCACAGCATATATAGTGCATGCAAATCAAAAACTGCACATTTAAGCAAAACTTCAAAAACTCACTTTGACATCACTTGAGGGCAGCAAAACATAGCAAAATAAATTTAGAAGAGCAATAAAACAGATACTAAGGATGCAAACAGATGCACACAACCTTAATCAGGACTAAGCTGTAATTTCATTGGAAATGCTCACTTTCTCCCAAACACATTAAATAAAACAAAGAAAATATTGTACACTGTATTCACTATACATGAAACATAAAAGCATACACCAAAATCAGAGATTTACAATTAAGGGAGTCCGCATTTTGAAATTACACTAAATGAAACAGTTTGTGAAATCGATAGTCTGCAATTAAAGGTGGCTTTAAAATCAAGAAATACTATAATCATCTTTTCCTTCAGCATGCACCGTACAATGAATAGGCATGGGTCTAACAAAAAATAAATAGATAAAATGTGTATGTGATTGGCAAAGACACCAACACTAGGTGTCAATCATTTTCTCACACACGTACACTTTAAAAAAACAACTTCCTCTTTAATAAGTATTTTTTCTACAGATTTGGTTTAGAATGTATGTTCTTTACTTTTCGAAAATGCAAGTGAACTTTGCTTAGACAGCTTCAACCAGCATAACTATTAAATATGAATAAAACAATAATGCACCACTGTGTTTAATTGATATTGCCTTTAAACCATATTGATGCTATATGGAAGTGCACAAACTTTTTACATCCACTGATAACCAATAAAAAAATGACCTAGAGGGTATGATAAACGTAAGGCTTTAAATACATTAGAAGTGCAGTTTATTGACACAGTTTAATATTATGGCATCTAGTACATTTAAACAAAGAAATACCATGGTCAGCTTTATGCTAAATTAGTAACACATTAACTGATCAACTGATAATTTGGATAAGCCTGTACAAGTATAAAAGGCATTATGTTCTATGAATAAAAAGTTTCCATTAAAGACCCAAGCCAAGGCGTTGGGGGAATGTTATGTGCGGACTGTCGGATTTTTTGATTTATAGTTAACAGCTTATACTAGCACCTTTAAATTTTATTTTCCTCTTAAAATACTTTACGTCAGGTAAGCAGAGAGGACCTACTGACCCTTTCCAGCTGTGAGCTGCTACACAGTAGACATAAAACACACAGTACAGTACAGAAAAATATGTATGTGATTACAGGCTTTTTTAACAAGAAGCAACAACAAAAGTTTTAGAAAGCAAAGAAAATGGTCCTTCAAAAAAGCAAAACAGTCCATCAGGTAAGATATTAAATAGAAGTCTCATCTGCTGATTTAGTGGCAGTTCAGGTGGATGTAAAAGACCCTAAAAGCACTCACTGAGAAGAGTAGGGGAACTTAAAAAAAAAATCAATTACATATTAAACACGTTATCTATTTATATACTGCATTACTTACATAGAAGAGAGAAAAACAATCAGGACTAAACATATGCTTACAAATAATCCGGCAACAAATGCATTTTTCAAAGACAGGAACATTTATTACCCTACTCAGCCATAGCCACTGCTTGGACTTGATTTACATAATATACAATTCCAGAGCTTAGACACCTATAAATCAGTTTACAACATCAGCCCCTTTTACTTTTATCTGAAGTTTCATAAACTCCATACATTAGGGTTGATAAAGATATTATAAACAAATGGTTATCATAATGTTTTGTTACTTCCTGCCAATACTTTTGGACTCTATCCCACATTTACAGCTTCTTCCACTTTACAATTACAAAAAGTCTCACTTTCATTATATCAATATATATCCAACCTTATACTTCATTTGTCTTTTACCAGGTAATGTTCCAATTATTAGCTTCCAGATAGAATCTTCTACACGTCATCCACTTTCTAAACAGTCTTTCCTTAAATCAATGTTCTACAACATGCATGCAAGTTTTTTCAAGGATTTAATGTAATAGCAAAAATCTACACTCATTTATACCATTGTATCCCTATGTTAATTTTCCATTCAACAATTTTATTAACATACATGGTTAAAATATTAAAACATTTTCTCTGTTTCAGTACTATGCTCTTCCACACATCAGAAGTTTTCCAATAAAAGCTGTACATTATTTTGACAAGACACCAAACCCCCCTCTTTACAGGATTTAATCCCCCCATATATATTTTTCTTAAGTCAAGGAAGGAGAAAAACATTACCAACAAATCCTAATGCACTGAGAGCTACAGCATGTAACATATAAACTTTTTCTTTATTAAAAAAAAAAAAGTTTTTCACATAAATAACAGATGATCATACCGTTGTAAAAAAATCTAATCACCATGTGAATGTGTTCTTAGTCTGAAAAAACATATTTTAGAAAGGACTAGATGATCATTTTGTTCATTTAAATCTCAATCCTACTTGTATTTTATTTTTTTAATTATTTTAAAACTAAAAAACACAATGGTAACGAAATCCCAGATATTGTTTGTCAACCAGTATCATCAGCAATTATACATTTTTCAATAACTGCATTTATCACCAGACTAAATCTGCTCAGTGGATATCTTTGCCTTACACACCTAGGAATTCTTATTTGCATTCCTAGCCACTCTCTTTCAAGTAGTATAAATGCTTTCTATAACCATTTGAATTTTAGCACGGGTATTACAGCTCGCAAGGATATCTCACGGTCCATTATATGCTACTGTATCAAATGCTTTACTTACATCACAAGCTAATAGCACAGTATCCATACTATCAGATGAGATACTATTATCTCATATTTTAAGAATAAAACTATTAAAGATATGTTAATACACAAAATACCAGGATTAAAAACTTCCACTACTACTTTACTTAATATGGCTAGCATTAATGCTCAAAAAATCTTTAATTAGAGTTAATTAATGGCAAGGGCCACGGATTTGAAAGATCCTCCCTACTGCCTTCTTTATATAAATTTCATTACTCTTTCACAAACTTCTTTTCCTGTAAAACCATGTTTTTCAATTAATACCTTCAACAAATCTTTCAGATGTATATAGTCTCTACATTTATAGAAATCATATTGAATCCTGTTTGGGGCAGGGAAAGTATATCCCTGACTGGACAAGGAGAAAATAAATGTGAGCATATAATCCATAATTAGTATTCTTAATATCTAATATCTTGTTTTACAGCGTCCATTTTACTACTGTCTTGCTTTAGTCATTTACAAAAAGGAGATTTCCTCTCTGCACATACATTTGTCTGTATAATACTCAATTTTCTCCTGAACCAATGTTAATTTCATCTCCCAGTTTTTCATATACACTATATCATTCTGAGACAGAGCTGTTTCATACCCTTGCTAAGCTAGTCCATATTCATTTTTTTCATTTTTCACATCTCTCTCTACTAGAAAAATAATATTAACTTACTATATTTTAATTTATCCATAAAAGTCCAATTACCGTAAAAAAATTATTGCGCATTTCCACAATGTCATATTTTCTGTTTGAAATGAATGTTCTTGATACTGAAGAATGACAATTTCTTAGCTCCCTTTCCTTTTTGCAAAAAGATCTATTTTTTCCTAATTCAAAACAATGTTCTATTAAACCATCTATGTTCACAGACTAGCTTGTTTATTTGCATGCATATCTCATAATACACCCTAAAATTAATTTACCAAATCATACAACTTCCTTAAAGACAATAATATCTTTAGGTATTTTCCCTTTAGCTTTCTTAAGTTTTCAGCTGTTACCATTTCCATGGTAATAGATAACATTTACGCATGCCAAACAATTCTTCCCTATCAGATATTTGGAGCAGTAGATGCATATATTGCTATCATACAGAGCATACCCACAGAAATCCTAAGATCACAATTAACCTAACTATGATGTCTACAATTGTAGGTAAAATCTAAATACCTTTTTTGCAGGAATAGAGCTATTCCACAATACAGATCTGTACCAAAGGTTCAAAGAGTTTTATCTCGTATTCCACACTACAGATCCTTACCAAAGGTTCAAAGAATTTTATCTCATAAGTTTTTGTTTCCATGTAGTATTTAGCTTCCTAATATCTAATAAACAGATACCAACTTTAACCTTTTTACATAATTCTAGAACAGCAAGTTGGCCTTACTTCATTCAGAATGCTATTAACATCTAAACTATAAGCAGAATAAATTATCTTTCCCCTTTTTTGCAGTTGTTTTCTTAATACCTTGCCTCACATTCCCTTTTCTTCCACTTTTGCCTATGTTACGTTTTTCTTCATTTCCCATGGTGTCTAAGCTATCGCTTAGTACCATTAGTTCAGCAGAGGACAATAGTAAAAGTATTATGTGCTATGTCCCTTCCCTTTTTCACTTTCTTCCAAATGGTCAGCATTATCATACCTTTTCTTTATGTGTTTTATTACTAATACTTTTACTATTTTCAATTGCATGCAGTTCTACATATTCCTGTCTTTCAGTTTTCTTAATTTGTGGGCAATACAACCAAAAATGTCCAACATACTTACAGTTTTTTTTAAATACACATTTTACTTTATGTTCCATCTTTCCACACCGTGTATATGTTCTTGTCACAGTACTGAATTACATGTGAAGAGCCAAAAAAAAAATCAGTCGTTTACATGTAATGTATTTCCTCATCTGTACAACTAAATCTGCATATGCATAAGCTTTCCCTCCACCACATTCAATATCAACTACATGTCCCATGCTCCAGTCCACAAACATAAAATGAAAAAATCCCTATTTTACTTGAGAGGGTTGGTGGGGGGGGGGGGGTCATATACATTTGTGCTGATGGTGCTGGTAGTGGATCAGGTTTTTAGTTCTCTATGGAGTTCCATAGTCCAGCGTTTATTCATGTTCAGTTGTTTATTCTCTGTTTCAGCTGCAAAGTAGTGCTGTTAAATGGTGAACTAATTAGGCAGTCAAAAAAGACTCTAGACACCATCTTGATTGTTTATCAGGATTTTAGTTTCTTCACTGTAAAAAGGCTGATGAGTTCTGTCTAAATATCTGACCTACAGTTGTTAGAATTTACTATAGCCCATTCGAAAGCATGTATGTGAAGGAACCATCCCAACAGGTGTCTCCATGGGGAATGGATGGTTTGAGGGGCTGGTCTTTTACAGTTTTCCCACCCTTAAGACACAATTGTTTTAATTCTGTTTTGATGCCAAAGTCTCTTTTTGATAGTAAATCAGACTATAACAAAATAAACAAAAGTGACTAGACTTGTCAACAAACTCAAAAATCAAAAAACTCTAACTTCTACATAGTCAAACAAGCTTCTTCATAAAGAATTAGAATTGTGCATTACCTAGTGCCTTCGCATTCTAACTTTGTCAGATCTACCTTTCTTATGGTTAAGTAATGGTTAACTAGTGTCTAATGCTGATAAATTCTGAGGGTGGGGATTCTACTGCCTTACAGACTGAAGGTGTAGGACCCTTCTGATTAAATGCATGAAACATGAATAAAAATAACCCATACAGAACAGTGGCTAATGGGCTGCTCAGAGTAGGGCAGGCTATGGAACTTATCTGATGAAGTGGCTTTGGGCAAGCCATGACTGGCTGTGGTGGATGAGGAAAGAATAGCCACAAACTGAAAAAAATAGCACATTAAAACTTAAGTATAGGACATTACAGAACAATATAGTACATATATTTAAAAACATCGACTCCTGCCACTGTGTATGACCATGCTCAAGGATCAGTTCATGGACACAAAAACATCTTTTATTACTTTGCCACTAGGAGTTATAAAACTTAATCAGCTATTACTAATAATCAAATACCAGTGGGGAATAGATATCAGGTACGTACCTGGTGCTGATAAAGGATGTAAGCAGGGATATATGAAGCCTGTATCATAGACTAAGGGAGTGGGAGAGATCGATTAGTTCCATGGATACATAGACTTGCAAAACTAGACATGGAAAAACGCTAACTCTATGTTATGGCTGGTTATGGCACTGCTTTGACAAAGGGGTTCTGGACCAGAACTAAATAAGAAAATATGGGAAATTATGGTAGTATGTACCAAAAAAAAGCGCTACATGATTAAACATGCTTGGTTGATATTTTAGGAGTGATTAAACATGCTTGGTCGATATTAAGATGTAGTCACATTTAAAATGTATAGTAGTACAGTGAATGGTTTGAACCTAATTTAAGTGGCAGCAGTTGAAGGAAGGCCACCAACTATAAAGAGCAAATTACCAAGTAACCATGTGGAGAGAGGTCCATTGGAGTGACTGTTTTAAGAGAGATTATAGTTTTCCCTGCATGTGCCTGCTACAGTTTGCTAGACTGGAGAGAGACCATGTTCATAATAAGATATGGTTTCTGATACTAGGGACATATAGAGTGTTGTTGGAGAATAACTGACTTGTCAGTGGGGGAGGGGGAATCAGTGTTCAAAACCCAGTAAAAATCCCTAGAGGGTTACATGTTAAAAAAAAAAAAAAAGCTGATCCAGACATGCATTAAAAACTAGCTTAAAGTAAATAAAAACACTGTAAATTAAGGATGAAAATTCATAAACAAACATTGATGCACATTACACTTTGGTAAATATGTAGACCTTGGAAGTCAGTAAAAACAGTGGTGGTCTAATCTTCTCGGGTTTAGGTTATGATTAACTGAAGCCATCATGTTGAGACTGGGAGTCTTACTGGCTTGTAGCCTAATTTGCCATTCCAACTCCTTTTTCTCAAGTTTTGTCATTAGTGCTGCCTTCAAAAAGTCCAGTTGTGATTTCATCCAATATATGGGAAAAGTAGTTGTTGTGGCCAGGTTTTTCACTTGCATGTTCAGCAAGTGCATTTGTGGGAGTATTTTTTTAATGTCTGTACAATGCCTGTCAATTCTGGTTTTCAATTTGACTGTTTAACCAATACAAAATGTATGGCATTTATGGTACTGGGAACAGTAGACTACTTTGTCTTTGCTGCATTTCCTGTAGGTTGTGCTTAGGTTACATTTTTTTTCAGTAATGGGACAGTGGAAACTGGATTTCCCACTGATATATTGATAAGTGTAGTGAGGTGGCCCACAAGGGACCAGTCCCGAATGGTAGGGTGGAGAGACTAAAATGTTGTTGACCTGTTTCTCTTAATCGTAAAGCTGGGTTTACATGGAAGTATCCTACTGAGTGTATTGTTGCTGATGATAACCCAGTTATTGATGTTTTTTACTAGTGCTTTAAAATCAGTGAAGTAGATCAATGTCATATTGATGTTCCATTTGTTCTTGTATCTTAACACTCTTTGTAGATCCTGGCCATGGATGTCAACACAGATGGGAAAGTATGGGTTTACTGATCTTGCTGGCAAGAATGGGGTTGAAGACTTCCTTGATCAATTTTATGTTGTAACTCTCTGGCAAGAAAATTCCTGTTAAATCCCAACTCTCGGCCAGTAATCAAGGAGCCTGAATCCTTACTACTGACATTGGAGAGGGATGGTCACCTACAATACAAATGGATACAATCAGTATTTCCAGATGCAGACCTCTCTGCATCAAGCACAACTTCTGTTAAGAGCACATAGGGAACATAAAAATACTAAGTATTTACAGTAAACAACAGAGTTTCAGACGCAGGAAAAATTGAAAATAACACAACCTGAAAGAGTCGCACAGTTAAAGAAAAAAGAATGCTCGACTATTCTCACTATATTTTCTTGACTAAAGAATTACTGTTCCTACTTACTGAATAGAACAAGACAAGGTAATGTGGGTGAGTGGTCCTTGTTGTCAGATCCAAGCCAGAATACAGAATGGCGAGAGCAATCTCCTACTAATATTTAATTATTATTTCTGGCTTACACAATGACATCAAACACATCTGGTCATCTGACACGGTTTCCTGCACTATCCCCCATCACTAGAAGCTGCTAGGGTTTAGCATCTATGTGATACAATACACACTAGACCCTTAGCTAAGTTTTATTAAAGCATCTGGAAACCATAAAACAATAAAACCATTCTCCTCTTCCTACAGGAGCTACAACTTATTTTCCAGAACAAACATTGTGTCTCTGGTTCCATTCAGAACTGCTGGATAACATCTTTATGACCTAACCCATAAAGTAGTTTAATTTCAGATGTATTTTAAAGTTTGAGACTAACCTCTTCTCTTCCAGTCCTCTGTTAAAACATACACATTTAATTCAGTTACAATAATACATTTTTTTTCTTTCCAGCAGGGCACAATTTTGATACATTTTAACACAAGCAAACCTTACGAATACATTTTCAGCACAAGCATCTGTACAAATTGATATACAAAGGACATAATTTACAAAAATTCCAGCTAGCTGTGCTGGCATATGTTACACATCTACTGCCCTACTTCTCCAGGCATGGCTGGCAATACCTCCTATCATCACAATCCCTTTCTAGATCTACCAGATTCTTCATAAAGTCAGTGGGCTCTTTGAAAACCCTTGCGAGTCTTAGTCCTTGTGATTTTATGACATTTTTCTTTGTTTTAAAGGGGTGCATGCTGTTCCAATGTAACAACAGGTTAATTCTTCTTGTTTTCTGGTAGAGGCTGATGACTGGATTTTGACCAAATCTTGGTTTGCTTATCTGTACATCAAGAAAATTGACTGTGTTGAGGTTGTAAGTAGAGGTAAATTTTAAAACAACCTGTTGAGTTGACAATGTGCTGAAAAAAAAAGTCCTGTGCTGTCCCCATTCCAGATGATAAACATGTTGTATTCAAATCTAAGATAGCATCTAATTTGATCAAAAAAGGGAGAGTTAAAGATGCATTTCTTTTCCTATTTGCCCAAAGCTGTGTTGGCCAGACTGAGGATGACAGCTGCATGCGTGGCTATACCTCAGTTTTGTCTGTAATAGTGTTTTCCATACCTGAAGTAGCTGTTCTCTAAAAGTAGTCCAAGTAATCTGCTTCGGGTTTCTAACTCTTCAGGCAATTCTTTCCATTCCTCTTAGTATGCTTCAGTTACTGTTTGAATGCCATAGTCATGTGGGAGAACTATATACATTGGCTTCTATGTCTACTGTAACAGACTGCTTCACTGGTAACTGGGATGTGTCTAAT
This sequence comes from Protopterus annectens, assembly GCF_019279795.1. Lineage (NCBI taxonomy): Eukaryota > Metazoa > Chordata > Ceratodontiformes > Protopteridae > Protopterus > Protopterus annectens. The sequence goes on from NC_056744.1 coordinate 1,016,277,888, forward strand.
TTTCCTCCGGAAGTCTGCTGTGTGTAATATTAAGGATCTGCTCTTTTCTGCTACAGGCTTAATTTGTACTTCAAGATAAACAGTTTCCATTCCACAAACTTCTCTCCACATACTAAAATAGACTGATATAGGTAAGTAAAGAATTTTAGTTGATTATGTCCACATCAGCAGTACGAAACTGTACTAGTAAATATCTGTTTGTAAATAAATTAAGCTCCACAGCATCTTAAAATGTCCAAGGCGTGCATACTTTCCAAGTTCAAATTATGATCAAAATTTTTTTCAATGGTCAATGTTTTCTTAAGGGTAATATCACAAAAATTCTTTCCAACACACATGAGAGCTTTGACACCCTGCACGAAAATACCTAACTGTGCAACAACAATTTCACAAACAGTATATCTATTAGTTGGGTTGCTCATCTTTAGTTGAAAGTCTTGCCACATGCAATTTTGGAGAAGGATTTACAGTCACTTCTGTCATATTTGTGGATAGAATTTTACTACATGGGCATTCCGAGGCTGCTGTACTTCTGTTGTCACCTGTAAACCAGGACTGTTGCAAAACAAACTGCCACATGCTTCTTTGCCCTAAAGGGACAATCCCATTGATTTTTTGTTTTGATTCTGGTCTTTAGTTACATTTTCAGTCTGGCTTTCTGATCATGTCACAGTTTTGCTGTGGGGGCTGGGGGTGGAGTGTCTTCAGGAAGTTTCAAAGCTATTAGCCAGATGTCATCACAAATTGCAGTTGTACTCACAGCGGCTCTCACTGCCACATTAGTTTTGCCCTTCAGAAGTTTTATGATCTGACATATGTGCTTTCTGCAAGGTAGCAGTAAGTAATGCAAGACAAACTTGATTAAACAATTTTCTGTTTCTTTCATTTCCTACTTTATTTTCTTCTCATTTCTGAAGCTAAATGCAATGATTGTATGTCATGACTGTTAGCTTTGTAGAAAGCAACTGAATGATGCAATTTTCAAACCGTTATAGAAATACTGATTTTTTTTTAAACCTCTTAATACTAGCCATGTGCTTTGGCTTTCTGACCTGCAGGTAGTTCTGTAAAAAGCATGTGTGTACTGCAAGGTTCAAACATTACTAGACGTAGTCTTCTATTCCTTTCATTTTTACTACCCAACATGCTTATGATACTAGCCAAGTAAAGTGCCTGATTTTATGACCCGACTGCTTTTAGTTCTGTAGAAGCATGCCAGTGACGCAAAACTCAAATATCAGTAGACACACTCATCTATTCCTTTAATTTCCTATTTTATTTCATGTTGCCTTCTGTCTACTAGTAAAGTGCTTTCTTAGTACATGTGCTGCATCTTAGTGAGCTTCTGCTTGCATGCGTTTTTCAGCACATTTCTTTCTGTGTCTACCTTACAACTGTATGAATCTGTGCCTGGTTCCATTGTTACCTGTAAACATATAACTGAAATGATATTATGTATAACTGAAATGATATTATGTAGGCTTTTGTCATCATTCTAACAATTTGCAATGCATATTGAGTAGCTGATTCCCAGTCAGACAATTACTAGTCCTACATGGCACCATTAGAACTGTGTTGCCATTACAACTTACTCACATGGTAGCAATGTTGGACATAACTGCTATCCTATCATGCTTACTACCGGATACTCTTTTATGCCTTGTCCACTGTGGCAAAATTGACACAAGATAAATACAGCATTTTGTGTGTACTGTTGCCTGACTTCATATACTGCTCTTGTACAATTGCAGAGTGCTACTGTAGGATCGTCACCCTTCCAAGTGCCTAAAGTGGGAAATTTTATGGAAATGTAAGATTTTTGCAGGTTTGATAAACAATTGAATGGAAACCAATGGTGAAATCAGAAGAAACTGAAAAGTGAGACAGAAGGGAAAATAGTATAACAGGTTAACATCTTCAAGTATCTGATAGGGCTGGTTGAGGAGAAGGGAAGTTTGAATGAGAAGGTCACAGCTAGAATCAGAGGGCCACAGGCAACTGGCACAGAGTGTCAGGTATAGTGTATGATAAAATGCCAAAGAAGCTGAAAAGGTGTACAAAACAGAGGTGTAACCAGTATAACTGTATGGTACAGAAACCTGGTGTGAAGGCTTACCAGAGAGGGTGTCTCATATATGAGGAAAGGATAACAAATACACACAGTAAAGTGCAATTTCCCTTAAGAGCACACAGGGATCACAGTCAGTCCAGGGCTGGTCGCTCCCTTGCTCTCCAGGTCCCCAATAAGATTCCCCACTGGTACAGCTATAGGGTCCAGATCTCAGTCAGCTGAGCAAGCTAAAATCTCCAGCACCCTCTCTGCACCCTCTCTGTCCAACCAGTGCTTCGTGTCCCTGCCCATGTAGCTGACACACACACACACACACACACTTTGAGATAAGAGTTCATACAACCACACAGACACTTCTGGGGAAAGCTGGGACAGGTTCTCCAGCTGTGCCCCTTTTACCCAGACTATATGGTGGTACCACTGGCCACCAACCAGCTAATATTTATCAGCTACTCAAAGGCCCTTAAAAGGATGTCTAGTTATTACTGTGCAATATTATTATCCAGTTGGTAGTATAACTAAACAGTTAAGGCTTATTAGAGAGTGACTTGGTACAGGATCCCTCTATACATGCAATATACTCTTAGAGCTTAACTCATCTCTGCACAAAACAGCCACGGTTGAAAGGTTTTAAAATATTTAGTATTAAATAATTAAAACCACAAGACAATACTTTCTACTATACAGTGCTAGTCAAGAGTTCAGAGATCACACAGAAATACTTAAAATAATTCAGTAGTACAGTTCTGACATCACAGAAAAACACAAGTCTAATCTTTCTAGTTCCTAGCTATTTCTAAAAGAAAACACAAGTCTAAGATAACTTACATAGGAGCAAGACAGTGCTGTGAGTTGGATGGTCAAGACAAAAATGCTTAATGCCTTCTGATTCTCTCTGTTTAAATTGCTATTTTCAGTCCTGATTCCCATTACATCATTTCACACTTTCCTGGGGTTCGCAGGCTGACAGATACTACATTCTTGCTATCTTGCACCTGCAGGAAACTATATCAATAAAAGACATTCCACATGTAAACTGTAGTAATTATTCCTCAAGTTAAAACAATAGGCAGGATGCTTCACTCTAGACTCATCGACTCCAAATTCTAACTTCAAAGGGACACACATGAAATAATTTTAAACTTCAAAGGACAGACAAGAAATGCTTGACTTAGCTTTCTTTACAGCAGAGGGCAATGTTGCTACATTGTTTTAAGTTCAACCTTTCACAGCATATTCTTTCATTTAAGAAAACAAGCCTGTATTTCAACATTTCACAGTATTTTCTTTCAATTAAGAAAACAAGTCTGTAATTCAACATTCATATTTACAAAATGACAGAATTATGTATAAAATTATATCTTACTTGGCTGGCAGCCTTCACGCCTGGAATGTAAAGGCAGTTTAGTTGAGGAAGCTAGAGGTGATGAAGAAGTGCCTAAGATGAGTGATAGGGTGCACACTGTGGGTAGACAAATAAATGAGGATAACATAGCAGAAACCAAATTAACTACAATTGCAGAAAAGGTCAAAGAGAACAGATTACTGTGGTTAAGGCACAAGTACAGAAAAGCAAAAGCCAATCTGGTGAAGATGATTTGGGTCAGTCAAGAAGAGGGCAAAAAGAAATGAGGGCAACCAGCAAACAGATGGATGGACTGTGTAGGACAGAAGACCTGCAACAGCTGGGTATGACTGTCTAAGAAGGTAGGAGACTGGCACTGAATCAAGAGAAATGGCAACGGCTGATGCAACACCCTAACCCCATACAGAAAATAGGGGTTGCTGTTGCTGATGATGTATAGTTATGGAGACATGATTTAAATCCATGGAGAGCACCCCAGAAGTGCAAGGCTACAATACTTTCCACACATTTAGACCAGCTACTGCACAGAAAGGGGCAAATGTTGGTGGTGTCTTAACGTACATAAGAAACTATCACACTTCAAGACTGGTCAAGCAGTATGATGCATTTGAGCTCCTCTACACACAATTCACCATAAGCAAAATCCTACAACATACATTTGCAAGCTATAGGTCCCCCTGTAGGATCCAGGAACCCTATGCCTTACTTAAATGAACTTGAGTCACTCTCCATTCAGCCCAACACCATACTCATGGGTGACTTCAGCAACCCCACTATAAACTGGGAATTGTACAAGACCTCAAACTTGAAGGCACAAAGATTCTTGAACTTTGTCAACATGAATGCCTTGAACCAGTTAGTCCACCACCAGTGGTTCAAGCATCCCTGACCTAGTCCTCACCATCATGGCTGAAGGTGCCCTCCCAAGTGTAATGGCCTTACTGGTCATGTTGGTCCATAAAGCGGTCTCCTTTGGAAAAAAAACTGCCACGTCAATTGACCCTGGAATTTTTAGGAATTATTGCAAGGAAAACATACAACCTGGTAAAATGTCAAGCCCCCCCAAACCCAGGCAACACCACTGTCTACATGGGGTCATTCGCAAAACAGTTTACAATCATGTATATGGCTGCATAGAAGCAGTGCTATCCACCTAAAATAAGCACAGAAGAAATTTAAAAAAAAAAGCCACTCTGGTGGAATCCCAACATCAATAGGTTATATTATAACAAAAGGAAGACAATCGTGGCAAAAATGGGAAAATTCAATGTTCAGCAAGATAAGAACATCCTCATTAAACTAAAAAACTCAGGGGATTAATCAAGTCTAACAAAGCCAAATCTGAGGCAAAAGGAGACTACCAGACTAAAGACATCCACAAGACATTCTTCAGCTGTGTCTGGAACCTCAAAGGCTATACACAACAGTGTTCTGAACTAAATGTAAATAGACACACCTATAACGAGCTGGAGGAGATGGGAAATATAGTGGCTAATAAATTCAGCTTCAGTCTGCTCTCCTTTGTCCCCCAGACACCTCTTAAAAAATGACACCAATCATAGCTCCCCTACTATAACTAGGTAACAGGTCCTCAATGCTCTCTCCAAGGCCAAATAATACTGCACTGATGCAACCCGAGAGTATTCCAGGACACCTGCTTAACATCACAAAACATGACCTACTGGGGCCAGTAGTACTACTTAACTGTAACCTCCAAACAGGATTTGTGTCAAGAGAATGGAAGACTGCAACTGTTATCTCTCTACACTAGGGCAAGCTGTCCACAGACCCAGGAAACTGCAACCCATATGCCTAACTAGTTTCATATGTAAGGGCATGGAAATAACCATGAACATGATAAATTATGACACAGGAAGCCTTCGAACACTGGATTCAACCCAGTTTGGTTTTGTCAAGGGGAGGTCATGCCTACTCAACCTGGTGGACTTCAAGAAATTCACCAAAGCAATGGAGGAGGGCAAAATGCAGCATACGGCCTACCATGACTTGGCCAAAGCATTCAACACAACAATCCATTTGGGCATTGTAGACAAGCTCACAAAAGTTGATATAAACCCCTAAGTCACCCACTGGATAGCCAGCTGGCTTACAGGTAGGAGACAAGTCAGAATAGGTGAGTCTAGACAAGCTCACAAAAGTTGATATAAACCCCTAAGTCACCCACTGGATAGCCAGCTGGCTTACAGGTAGGAGACAAGTCAGAATAGGTGAGTCTACCTCCACAAAAAGTGTCACTAGTGGGATCCACTAGAGCTTTGTGCTAGGGCCACTCCTTTTTACATCTACTTCTCTGAAGTCAAGACCAATGTCAAAGACCTTTGGCTGACAAAGTTTGCAACTGATTAACTATGTGCAGTCATAGAATCCCTGAAAGTCACAAACATCCTCTAAGAAGACGTGATACAGACTAACAACAGGTGCAAGAGTTACAATTTAAAACTCAATGCAAACAAAATGCATAATAGTATCATTTGGAAAGAAAATACCTCCTGGAAATTAATGCACGGATAACAGAGCCCTTGGAGTTGACCGTGTACTCAGTGATTTGGAAACACATGTTCATGGGTTTATACTAGGCTAATGACTACCAGGGTCTTCACAAGCCTAGCCATGCAATGCAATTGGGTTTTCTCCCAGTTTCCTGGACGGCTATATGGTGGTGTATATTAGTAAAGAGGTGGCCAAGGGTTTTGTGTGTGTGTGTGTGTGTGGGGGGGGTGTTAGCTGGGGATAGGAGACATGGAAGACAGACAGAGGAGGTGAATTTGAGATTTCCCATCTAGTGATCAAGATTTTGTTTGAATAGGCTCAGGAATGAACTTGGCTTCATCTAGCTGGGGGGGCCTTATCCAGCTGGGGGGGCCTTATCCAGAGACTCATATCAGTCTCTCCAGCATATGGGGTCCAGCATATGGGGTTTATGTCACAGGCAAAGTTCAGGTCTTTGGATCTAATGTTTCTGGTGCTGTTTGTTTTGCAGGTGTGCAAAAGATCCATCAGAGCTGGATATGAGGACAACCTGTATGCCAGACATAGATCATCCCCAAGTAACCTGTTGTAGACTGAGTACAAAAATAGGGCCTTAAGTTAATTTCTGGGCCTTTGAAGTCGTTCCCAACTGTTGAAAGTGGCTGGTTAGGTACATGTCAAAGAGGGCACTGTACTCAATGATGGGTCCAATAAGAGGTGAATAGAGGAATTGATTGGTACTATAACTTTGTTGGACCTGATGCCATACTCACACTTATGAGTTGGACAACATATAACAATTTTCTTACTATCTTGGCTACATGCTGGTCGAAAGGCAGATGACTGCCTACATATTCTCAGATCACCAGCTGTCGGATCAACTCTTAGAGGTATTTTATTGATGGAGTAATAAGCTTGTGTGGACGATTTCCCAATGGGCACTATAATGCATTTCTTTTTGTTGAGTTTTAATCTATGGCTTTGTCTCCAGTCATTTGTTGGTGTTAGACCCTCTTGTAGGAGTTGTTTTCATGGGGGGAATCTATAATGGTTTCCCTTTTACAGTCAGCTGTGGACTTGGTGAGCCTGAGGCCTTTTACATTAGTCTTAACTTCAGAGAAGCAGATGCCAAACATTTAAGGGCCCAACATGGAGTCCTGGGGAACTCTGCTAGTGATGGGTCTCCTGGTGGAGGCAGCATCATTGATCCTAACTTCTTGGGTCTCATCTGTGAGCCAGCCATCCAGCAAGTTATGTAGGGATTTATGCCTAGTTCTGAGAATTAACAATATCTGAGGGGGGTGTTGCACTGCATGACTTGACCAGGTCAATGTAGGTGGACTGCACCATTTTCCTCTCATCTGTAGCTTTGATGACCCTCTTGAAGAAGTCTACCAGGTTGTGTAGGCAAGACCCTCCATTAACAAAGCCACACTTGGATGTGTTCAATGTCAGTAAGTTAGGCGACCAGCCACTGCTCTGCTGTACTCATCTGTTTATGCATAGCTCACCTCTGGGCACCATCGTGCACTACTCTGCAGGGCAGGTAATCATTGAAGGTTATAGATGCAAAAACTTCAGTAGATACATTTCCCTTAGTAGCTGCCTGTGATCCGGCCGAGAAGTTCTTATTTTACTTAGCTGCTCAGAGAACACCTTAGCTCTGCTTTTGCCTCTTAAACAGTCTCCAAACCACCAAATTACAATAGCACCATACCATTTAGGGAACCCCCCCCTGCTAGTATAGACCCTTTATAATGCACCCAATTAGTTTAGACCCAGTTTAGAGGACCCAGTTATAACACACTCCTCCATTTTCCCGCCCCACTGTGAAAACCGGATTTAACCTAGCATTACGGATGGTCAGTTTCCCTCTATTTCTCCTACCAGCCTGATTGACACGGGTAATCTGAAACAGTGTAGCAATTGCCTTATGTACACAGAGAACCCTCTACTCCTAAATCACCCAAGTAAAATTTATGAGAGCTGCATCTATACTGAGACTCTGGAAACCATGATCTTTTGCACACACAACAGTAACGCTGAACAGGTTCTCAGCACACATACTACATCTCCTACGCAAACAATGCTCTCAATACAGAAACCATCATAAGCGGAGGTACTGACCAGAAACCTACTTAAACACCGCAGAACATCCAAACACAAACATGCTACACCTAATACAGCACCCACAGCACTCAATACACAAAAACATAAGCACCAGTATCTCACCAAATAAGCCCCTAGGGCAAAGCATATCTAAACCAATTTTATTAGTCATAGGGGACTCCATTGTGAAACACACAGATGTCCCACTCACCAGGCTGGATAAGAAGGTTAAAGTCAGCTGTCTATCGGGTGCCAGAATCTGTCAGATCACACATGCACTCAAGTCTCTCAACAACAATACCATTATGACTCCCATCACAGTTCATGTTGGTGTGAATGACTTGAGATGTACCTCTCACGGACTATATGGAGAGAGAGAGAGAGAGAGAGAGACATGATTTGATAGATATGTCTCTAGCCTTGAACAGCATTCTATTCTCACCTAGGATTATAATACCATAACATACACAAAAAAATGACTGACTTCAACAATTGGCTTAGTTACTGGTGTCATTCTAAGGGGATCCAGTTTCTGTCAGCCTGGGATGACATGGTCAATAGAGCATGTTGCTTTGCCAGAAATAGTCTTCACCTGTCAACTCTAGTCTTTCAGTTGCTGGCTAAGGCACTTGCCTCCCCTATAGTGCCTTTTTCTAGGCAATGTCTCAAGAACAAAATTTCCAACGTGAAAATATCACTTACAAATTAATGGTTATGCTGCTAAATGCTAGGAGTTTAAATCAGAAACTACACACTCTAGAAGCACTCCTCTCCCTGGAGGATGTCGACGTCTATGCAGTCACAGAAACTTGGCTCAGAGCCGCAGAGAGTACCCCAGCCTTGCAAGGCTACAATGCCTTCCATACTTTCAGAACACAAAATTAATGTGCGAGAACCAAAGGAGGAGAAGAAGTATCTACACTCAAAAATAAATACACCTCTAGACTGATTAGACAGGAAAACTTCATGGAGCTACTCCAAGTTCAGCTAACTATGGGGTAAGACTCCCCGACAAGTCATCATTAGCTATAAGCCTCCTTCAATGAACTATGATACTCGCGCTGCTTATTTGGACCTGCTCGAGTTAAATTAAAATCACCCATGACTAGTGTGTTTGGTTGTAACTATCTCACCACTGACTAGGAAACTTATACGAGTACCAAAATGATCCCACAAAGGTGGCTGGACTTTGTTAACACTAATGCCCTGGATAGTATGCAACCCCCACACGGGGCTCAAATATACCCGACCTGGTCCTCACCAACATGGGTGATCATTGCACCACCACAAATATAGGACCCTCACTAGTTAAATCTGATCAAAAATCAGTCACATTTGAAGTAGCTATAACACCTGAACCCCCTCCTTAGGTGAAATCAAGCTAAAATATTTCACCAAAGCTAATCCCTCCTAAGGAATGGCATAAATAATTTCCAAGCTCCTGCTCCCACAGATGTCACTGACAACTATACTGGATGCGGGTACAAACACTTACACAAATGTATTGACACAGCTGTACCGGATAGGATCAAAGCAACATCCTCATGAAAAAAAACAAGCCTCCCTGGCGGACAACTAGCATTAACAAGTTATACAACAAGAGAAAGAAGTCGTTGTCCAAGAATAAAAAAAAGAGAGGTCCCAGTACTGGAATAACACCCTCCTCTGCTTGAGCAAGCAAATACAACAACTTGCAAAATCCTCCAAAGGCAACTTCAAAAAAAATTAGCAGCCATAGCCAAGGATGGCCATAAGGTATTCAGTTATATCTGTAACCTAAAAGGTAGGACCCAGATGTGTGCTGAACTAGCTGTGAATGGCATCACACACACTGATACTGCGAAAATAACTAAGCTATTAACTGACAAGTTTGGCAAAAATTTCACCCCCCCCGTCCCCTCCAAACATTCAACAAAGCATTCCCTCTACATGTTCCCCCACCTTGCCCCTCCAATGCCAAAAACACAGCTTCTATGGGACTTAATGGCATCACAGGTTGCTTTTTAAATTGCCTAAAACAGGAGTTAAAAACTCCATTAGGTATTCTCTTCAACCACAGCCTGAGTACTGGTTTTGTCATTGATGAATGGAAACAGCAACCATCTTCCCCCTTCATAAAGGAGGTACAGCAGCAGACCCTGGGAACTATAGACCCATAAGCTTAACCAGCCTCATCCCTAAGGCCATGGAACTAATAGTCATGGACCTTATTATCCCAGGGATAAAAATTCAAAGGGGGATATTCCGGGGTGACTCTGTCACTGCTGCTATTCTGTCTTGCCCTTAACTCATTAAGTGGTCTACTTAACAGCTTAGGCCATGGCTATAACTTGGCTCCTAGAAAACAACAAAGTGTAAAGACTTCTCTTCTTCTCTTTGTCGATGATTTAAAACTGTATAGCTCATCAGATGAGGAACTGAAAGCACAACTGCAAGTTGTTAAAACTTTTTAAGAATGTAATTTAGCCTTGATAAATGTGCTAAAGCAACCTTTAAAGCAGGAAAGCTGCAGCACCAAGATAGATAGATGCTAGAAAACCAGACATAGTGGTCCATGAAAAGAAGACAAAAGTAGCACTGATCATTGAAATCGCCACACCCAGTGACTACAGTGTCTTGTGTAGAGACAGACACAAAATATCACGATTTGCAAGCACATTCAAGAGCAATGTGGACGAAAGATACCCAGACAATTCCAAGTAGGAGCAGCGGGTCTTATAAAAAATAATCTACAATCATATTTAGATGTGTTACCAATACATGCAACTCGATATGAATTGCAGGAGTCATTACTGGGCACATTGTGGGTGCTGCGAAGAGCACTTCTGGCTGACATCAAAGACAGAAACAATACTAATTTCATGAAATTTAATCGTACTTTGACTTGGGAATGGAATCCAGTCCCATCATGGTATTAGAAACCCAAAAGACTTGCAGAAATTAAAAAAAAGTCAGACACCTTATAAATAAGGATATAGGTGATCTCCAAACCCTTGATCTGACGCAGTTTGGTTTTGTCAAAGGCAGGTCATGTCTGTTAAACCTGGTGGACTTCTTCGAAAACATCACCCGGCCATACACAAAGGCAAATTTGTGCATAAAGCCTACCTTGACAGCCAATACCTCCAACACAATCCCACATTTGGGCATCAGTGATAAGGGTGGATATTCAACTGGCAGAGTTTATGTTGTCAGGTGGGTTGCTAACAGCTCACCAACATATCACACTTTGTCAAAGTTGGGGACTTTACCTCAGCAAGCAGACCTGTCACCAGTGAGGTTCCACAGGGTGCAGTGGTAGACCCCCTATTGTTTCGAATACATTTATCAGAAGTTCAGGCCAAAACAGACAGGCTGTGGCTGAGTAGGTTTGCACCTAATTTGCAGTCATCAGCAATCAATGAATCCCCAAACGATCTCAATATACTTCAAGAGGGACTTAGCAAACCAATGACTGGTACCAAAATCATGAACTCAAACTCAATGCTACAAAATGCATTATTATCCCCTTTGGTAAAAACAATATCCCTGCAGACTATCATATAAATAATAATAGCCTAAGTAACAACTCAGTAGTAAGAGACTTGGGATCCCAAGTTGACTGTAGCCTAAACTTTGACCACCATGTGTCAACTGTGGTAAGGAAGGCATTCTACATTGCCTCAAGAGTGAAAGATGTCACAACAACCCTGTACTTGACACTTATCAGGCCAATAATGAAGTACAATGCTCCCTTTGGTATGTACCTTACCAGGCACCTGCAGCAACTTGAGAACTCTCAGATTTCTAACCAAGAAAATTCTGGGTCTCCAGCACATGTCATACATTGACAGACTGAAGTCAGTTACTGTCCTCAGTAGTGTACAGACTACTTACAAGAGACTTGTGCCTGGCCTATAGAGCTATCTCAGATCCAAACCTAATAGAAATGCTGCACATCGGCAAGTCAAACAGGAAAAGGTCACCTGCTCCAGGGACCTTAACCTGGCCTGCGACAAATACGGCTTGCTGGAGAGACAGCTATGTCTCTCAGAGGTTGCCACTCCTCTGGAAAAGGCTACCCATTCCCATTAAATAAAGCTCCTCTATGACCCTGTTTAAATGTAGCCTACATGACTGGATGGGAAACCGTAAATTCCTGCCAGGGATTTCACTTATGACCCTCCTAGATATGGGCAGTTGTTGCTAAGATCTTGAGTTTAGGCAAGATCTTTTATATAGGGTTTCTCTACTACTATATTGGGTTCACACGGCTAAGCTTATTAAAAACCTTTGGGTCAATAGCCCAGTAACCACCTATGAACCTACATGACTGAAAGCCCTGCCACTGTATTCTGTCCCCTACTGGCTGCTAAGGGGTGACCTGTGCCTGGCTTACAAGGCAGTCTCGGACCTAGCCCTGATGGAAATGCTATACATTTACAAATCAAACTGCAGGGAGGTTAACCTAGCCTCTGACATGAACAGGTCATGTTGGAGAGATAGATACATCTCCCAGAGACTGTCACTGCTCTGGAACAAGCTTCCAATTCATGTGAAACAGAGCCCCTTCCCTGACCCTCTTCAAATGCAACCTACATCAATGGACAGGTGACTTCAAATTCACTTCTGGACTGGGAGGTTCATGTCGCTCCTGGACAGAGAAGTCAGTATTAACTACCACAGACCCATACCTCTGCGAACCTCACTCACCTAATCACCAACAATTGGGGCAACTCAAGATAAATATGGCTAGGCTTGAAGGGCTCTAGGTCCATTAGCCTAGTAATTTCCTATAAAGCTAAAGTGACACTTTATGTAACTAGGTACCAAAGGGTCCCCAGGTTGGCAAATAATTGTCTACTTAAAGGTGTATATAGCTGGGCATCTTTTGGCCTTGTAATCAACTGCTAAGTATTACTCCTATGTTGCTATGTACAGCATGTATGCTAAGAGCTCCATCGGGAAACTAATGATAATCATTCACATTACTGTTTGTTACTCTCAAAATGAAAGAAACAATCTGAAAATACAGACACAAACATTTACATAACATTTTTTTCTATACACACATACGTATGAATAAGAAAATAGCCAATTCCAACTTGTTAGAAAATTATAGTTATGAACTTACCATAACTTGGCATCTGTGTTATCTGTAGTCACCATTCATCACGTTAGGGTCTTGGATCTGAGCCAGCATACTCAGAACACAGCTTAGCTCAAGCTCCTCCCCTCCCATAATGCTCTGTTGCCCTACACTCCCTCAGATTGAGTTTGCATAAGGAAGGAAGACAGACAAAAGTATTTAAACAAAACGAACCTCCAAATCCAACCAATATTCCAGGAAGGGGGCTGGAGGGTGGGATCGTGATGAATGGTGACTACAGATAACACAGATGCCAAGTTATGGTAAGTACATAACTATAGATCAGATGTTATCTAGTCACCATTTCTCACGTTAGGGTCAGGGTCCCCAGCTACCTAAATCCTGGGAGGTCTCAAGAAAGGACATGCCGAAGAACTGTGGAGCCAAATGAAGCCCTTTCTCTGGAAATCAAATCCAACTTATAGTGGGAGTTAAAAGTGTGGGGTGAAGACCACGTTGCTGCTGCACAAATGTCATTTAAAGATTGACGATCTGCAAAGGCAGTGGAAGTACAGACTGCCCTGGTAGAATGAGCCCTCACTGGTGTAGCTAAGGTAATACCTTCTGAAGAATAAATGAAGGAAATGCATTGCGAAATCCAATGGAAAACCGTGACTTTCAAAATACCCCTGCCCTTTCTATTTAAAGAGAAGGTGACAAATAGTTGGTCTGAATGCCTAAATTCTCGCATTCTATATAAATAAAATTGAAGTTGACTATGAACGTCCACTGTGTGCAGAATATATTCCCCTTTAATGGAATAGTTAGGGAAAAATACTAGTAGATGAATACATTGATTGAGATTCATTGGTAAGGCCACTTTAGGCAGGAAGGATGGATCTGGTTTTAGAGACACCCTGTCCTTGTGGAAAATTAAGTAGGGTGGCTTGATAGTAAGAGCTTGCAACTCCAAAACTCTCTCTGCTGACGTTATTGCCACTAAAAAGGCAGTCTTCCAGAAAGAAATTTAATATCACATGAACCCGCTGGTTCAAAGGGTGGTTTTGTCAAAGCCTGCAGGACCAAAGTCAAATCCCATGGGGGAGAAGGGGTTTTTACAGGAGGCCGTAATAGAAAAAACCCTTTTAAAAAGGCCTTACAGAGGTGCAGAATCATCACCAAGGTGAAAATTCGAAATTGCTGCCAGCTGTACCTTGACAGCGGAAAAACTAATTAGCTCCTTCCTTAAAAAGAGAGGTCAAAAAGAGAAGTATTTCAGGAATAGGGGCGGAGAAGGGGTCTATATTCTTATTGTTCACCCAAACTGAAACCTCTTCCATTTACTGGAATAAACTTTCCTAGTAGAGGTCCTCTGGGAAGCAAGAATAATCTCCTTTATGGGTGAAGCTAACCTGGACTTAGCCAAAATCACTGGAAGTGGACATACCATGCTGTCAGATGTAGGGTCTGAAGGTTCAGGAGTGGTAGAAGGATGAGATAGCAGATCCGGAACTGGATCGAGCACCCAGAGTGGATGCCTCAAATGAGACTGTAGGAGGGGGTACCACACCTGCCGAGGCCAAAAGGGAGCAATGAGGATCAGTTGACTCTTGAGCCATCTGGCTTTCTGAAGTACTCTGGGAATTAGAGGTAACGGAGGAAAGTCATACAGGAGACCCGGAGGCCAAACGTGAGTGAGCATGTCCCTGGGGATTCCCACTCTGGGGGGATCAATGCAAACACGTTGCTGCATTTGTGGTTGACATAAGATGCAAACAGATCGCAGCTTGGATAACCCCACCGATGGAAGATATGTTGAGCCACCACTGGATTCAGGGACCACTCGTGAGGAGTTAATATAGCCCTGCTCAATTTGTCCACCAACACGTTGGATGGTCCGGGAATGTGCACTGCAATGAGAAAGCGCCCCGGGGCCATCGCCCACTCCCAAACCCTCATGGCCTTGTGACACAGCAGATAAGAACGTGTGCCCTCTTGCTTGTTTATATGCCACACAACAGCCATGTTGTCAGATGGGACATTCCCTGAGGAAGGCAGTCTTGAAAGGTTTGCAATGATAAAAGGACTGCCTCATCTCCAGAACGCTGATGTGCAGTTTGGTCTCTGAGGGCTACCATGTTCCTTGGATCGTCTGTTCTTGGAAATGTCCCCCACCCACCCCAGGAGGGAAGCATCCGAGGTGACTGTCACCACAGGAGTTGGAAGAATGAAAGGCCTGCCTGCTAGAAGATCCGGTGAACGAATCCACCACGAAAGATGCTTGTGACACACCGGGGTGAGCAGAATGGGAAAGGATAGGGGATGCCACAATGCTGACCACTGAAATGCAAGGGTCCATACATGGTACAGAGCCGTTGTAACCAAATAAATGGCAGCCGCCATCGATCCTAGAGACCTGAGAATGAGTGAGGCCGGAGAACAGGTTAGCTCCAGTAAGGTCCAAACTTGGTCACGAATAAGTGACACCCATCGAACAGATAAGGCTGCGACCTGAGAGGTGGTATCCAACAGAGTGCCTATGAATTCCAACTTTTGGGCTGAAATCAAAGAGGATTTCGTCATGTTCACTGTAATACCCAGCAGATGGAACAGGGAAAGTATGTTGTGAATATTGTCCAGTAGCTGATGCCTTGTGAGGGCTGTCAGGAGATTCCCTGCAGCCAGAGATGAGCTGCTACCACCGCCATGCATTTGGAGAACACCTGGGGGGCTGTGGTGAGACCAAAGGGCAGGGCCCAGAACTGAAAATGACTGACTCCCAAGCGAAAGCAGAGAAACCTCCTGGACCATCGATCCATTTTTATATGGTAGTACATGTCCTGGAGGTCCACTGAGCACATCCAATCGTTGCTGTGCAAGAGAGGCACAATCAACTGCACAGTGACCATCCAAAACTTCAACTTCTGCATGAATTAGTTCATGCGACACAGATCCAAAATAGGAAGTAGGTCCCCTGTTTTCTTTGGAACTAAGAAGCAGGAATAAGTTCCGGATGCTCCTGCCCTGCGGTGACCTGTTGGATGGCTCTTTTTTGAAGAAGGCTTACAACCTCCTGTCAGGCTGCCTCTTCCTGATTGGGTGGCATGTCTGGAAGAGGACTGGATTTTGGGGGAATTTCCAAAAAGGGAATGCAATAACCCCTAGATATAACTGCTAGCACCCACTGATTGTAATACTTGCCCAGGCTATCGGGTGCAATGATAACCGGCCCCCGACTGCCTCCAGGGATGGAGAGTCAGGCAACACCTCAGGGATGCTGCAAAGGTTTCTCAGAGAAGGAGAAGGGCTCCCTGGAACCTTGGTTTTGCAGGCCTCCTCTCCCTCTGGGGTGACGTCTACCACTGAAACCTCTTCCCCGTCCCCTGGAAGAGGAATACTCCTGAACATCTTGAAAGGGAGACTGTGCCTTCCTGAAGCACATTTTCTTACTCTCCTTCTGGGTCTTGGAAAAGGACCTCTGATTGGCAGAAAACCTGATCCCAATGGCCGACAAGGTCTTCCCATCCTGCTCACTGCGGGTCAAAGTCTCTTTCACAGTGGGACCAAAGAGAGTGGAACCATCAAAGTGGGCGTTAACAAAAGACATCTTGAAGGCCTCTGCAAACCCGCTCAAATGGAGACAGACATGACGTCTAATTGCGATACCTGAGCCCACCACCCATGAGGACCCTTCCACAGCATTGGAAATTAGTCTCATGGATGACTTTGCAATCGAATGAAGGGTTGACAGCCAATCCCATCAGGAAAGTACCCAAACTGGGCCCCAGATCTCCCCTAGTCTCCACTCTGCTCAACTGTCTCTGAGAATCCAAACCACTGCTCGGATGAGGAGCGATCGAAGGGGGAGTGGGAGATTGGATTCCCAACCTGTGGGCCGGAGAAGCCAGAAGCCCCAACTCCATCTGAGCTTTTAGAAAGGCCCGCATCATCCAGTCCATATCCGTAAGGAGGGCATGCCTGGAAGATCAGGAGGAGATGGAGGACCTACTGCGAGAGTCGTGCTTGGAGCCCTAGTGTCATCTCTTGTGTTTCCTAGAACGAGATCTACCTGAAGAAGACAGAACCTGCTTAGAAGGCAATGGAGCCAAAGGGAGATCCTCCACTACAACTGGCTCCGGCAAGACTCTCGGATCTGACCAAATCAGAACTGAACTCAAAGGATCCGAAATAATACTTCTCGAATTCCTTGGATCCAAAAGGGTTGGATCCGAAGGTACGGTGCCTGCCCTCTGATCCGAAGGTCTGGAGCCAAGATCCTTTGATCCAGGGGAGGACACCGAAGGTACTGGGTCCAAGGGCTTTGGGGTCCAAACCCTTGGATCCAAGAGTGAACTCCCTGGATGATCTGGGATCCAAAGATCGCCGAACCAAAACTGCCCTGGCTAGAGCCAGATCCGAAGACCTAGTATCTGACAGCCTGGGATCCTTGGTGGGGCCTCCTCAATGGAAAGCTTCTTTCTAGCCCCAGAAGACATGCCTTGGCTGGAGAACCAGTAACCAAGGGGCCTCCTTTGACCAAGCCTTTAATCAGGAGCCTGTTACGATGGTCGACCAAAGCCGTTGCCGCATTCCACCTCATGGTGGTCACCATCAAGACAGTAAAGGCACTCCTAGTGTGAGTTGGAAATAGGCATTTTCCGCCCACAAGAGGAGCACCTTTTAAAACCCAAAGGTTTATCTGACATAACCGAACCGGGAAACAAAGAACGAAGTAAAAAAAAACAAGCCAAAGTTCGAAAAACCTGATAAATCCATCCAAAGCACTCATACACAACTTAAATCTAACCAACTACTTACACACCAAAGAAACTAGGGCGAAACACAAACTCCGAGAAAGAGACAAGAAAGGGTAAGAATCGACTGGGAGGAGATATCTAAGAAAGGAAAAAAAAAGAAGTTATGTACTCACCGTAACATTCTGAGTAGGTAGCTTCATTTGTCTGCAACCTGTGGGTATCGGATCCGAGCCGGCAGCTTTACTAGCCAAAGATCCAAGCTCCAAGCGCCTCCCCTACCCATAATGCCCTGCCACCTCCCTCTAACCCTCAGATCGAGTTTGCCATAGTATCATAGCACATTACTACAACACAAGGAAACTACCTGAAGATTCCACATGATGTCATCTGGAAAGTGACATATCCTGATCCTTCAAGAATGAACTAAGGTCTGGGGGATGGAGGGAGGGTTGGTTGCAGACAAATGAAGTTACCTACTCAGATGGAATGTTATGGTGAGTACATAACTTCTTTATCTGAAGTAGTTAACTTCATTTGATCAGCAACCTGTGGGACAGAGTCCCCAGCTACCACAACTTGGGAGGTCCTCATGGAAGGATATTCCGGAGCACTGCAGAGCCAAAAGATGCGCGTACTCTGGATATTAAATCCACTTTATAATGTGTAATAAAAGTATGAGATGAAGCCCAAGTAGCTGCTGCACAAATGTCGTCCAAAGATACCCTCGAGCAAAAAGCAGCAGAAGTAGCCACAGCACGGGTAGAAGGAGCTCGAACCCTCAGGGGCTCAGGTCGACCAGAGCTTCTGTATGCGAGGGGAACGCATTGGGAAATCCACCTAGCTAAGGTTACCTTAGTCACTGGCTTACCCAGACAGGACTTAGCGAATGAAACAAAAAGTTGATCTGATTTTCGAAATTCAGCTGTTCTGTTTAAATAAAAACGCAACTGTCTATGTACATCCAGACAGTGAAGTCTATACTCTCCTTTGTTCCGATAATTAGGAAAGAAGACAGGTAGATTGATGGATTGGCTGATGTTGACTTCTGAGGCCACTTTAGGCAGAAAGGAGGGATTAGTCCTGAGGGAAACCCTGTCTTTATGAAAGATGATGCATGGAGGCTTACTGCAAAGAGCATGAAGCTCCGATATCCTCCTAGCTGAGATAATGGCAATCAGGAAGGCAGTTTTCCAAGATACATACTTTAAGTCGACTGAAGCTGCAGGCTCAAAGGGGGGACCAATCAGAGCCTGAAGAACTAGTGTTAAATCCCATGGAGGAACTGCATCTTTAACAGGGGGTCTTAACAGGAAAGTTCCTTTCAGGAATGTCTTGCAAATCAAAACTATTTCCAACATGGAAGTGGGAAATAGCTGCCAATTGAACTTTAACAGTAGAAGAACTAGCTCCTTGATGAAAAATGTGGGATAGAAAGTCGAGGACTGCTGGGATAGGAGCCGTAAAAGGATCCAGATTCCTATGCTCCGCCCAGATAGAGAAACGCTTCAATTTACTCTTGTAGATTCTCCGGGTAGAAGGCTTATGAGCGGCCACCAGGATGGCCTTAACTGAGGATGAGATACCGGGAGACCTAGCCATTAATGGAACTGGATCATCCAAGCTGAGAGCTTGAGGTTGTCAAGGTCGGGGGGTCTTCAATCCCAAGGGATGAGAAATCAGATCCGGAATGGGATCTAAGATCCAGGGAGGATGTATTAGATGAGACTGTAGGCATGGGAACCAGGTTTGGCGAGGCCAGGATGGGGCTATGAGGATAATTCTGCTCCCCAACCGACAAGCTTTCTGCAAGAATTTTGTCATCAACGGAAGAGGAGGATAAGCATAAAAAAGACCGGATGGCCAAGCATGAACCAGAGCGTCTCTGGGGACTTCCACTGGTGGGGGAATTAGAGTGAAGAACTCGCTGCACTTTGGGTTCGAAGGCGACACAAACAGATCACAGCAAGGTTGGCCCCATCTGAGGAAGATCTGTTCCGCTACCACTGGGTTCAGAGACCACTCATAAGGTGAGAGGATATTTCGACTCAACCTGTCCGCTAGAATGTTTAACCGACCCGGTATGTGCGTTGCTGTGAGAAAGCGGTTGGTGGATATCACCCATTCCCACACTCTCATGGCCTCTCGGCAAAGTGGGTAAGACCTGGTTCCCCCCTGTTTGTTGATGTACCAGACTACCGACATGTTGTCTGTATGAATTGCAATAGTTCCTGGAGGAAGAAGGGAATGGAGAGCCTGCAACGCTAGAAGCACCACCCTCATCTCCAGCACACTGATATGCAAAGAGGTCTCTGTGTGAGTCCATGTGTCTTGGACAATCTGCCCATGCAATGCCCCCCCACCAGAGGAGAGATGCGTCTGTGGTCACTGTGACTTGGGGTGGGGACATGGAGAAGGGGCGCCCTTCCCGGAGGTCCCTGGAACGGAGCCACCAAAGTACAGATTCCCTGCAAACCCTTATGAGGGGAATAGGTGTAGACAGGGGGTGGCGTAGAATGGACCACTGAACCTGTAAGGTCCATTGAAGGATTCTCATCTTCAGACGTGCAATAGTTGACAGAATGATGGCTGCTGCCATGGACCCCAAGGCCCTCAAGACTAATTCTGCTGGGGGGCTGATGATTGTAGAAGAGCCAAAATGTGAAGTTTTAGACTGCGGAGTCTGTCCGCCGTCAGAAAGACTTTGGAATGTATAGTGTCTATCCTGGCCCCTATGAAATCCAAGATCTGAGTAGGCTGAAGGGAGGATTTCTTGCAGTTGATTGTGATCCCTAGATGGTGGGCTAGATTTAAGAAGTAGTCCCTGCCTGAACATAGTAGATGCTTGGTGGGGGTGGTTAGGAGCCAGTCATCCAGGTAAGGAAAGACCTGTATTACCCGAAGCCTCAGGTGGGCCCCTACAACTGCCATAACCTTGGTGAACACCCTGGGGGCTGTGGTGAGACCAAAGGGTAGGACCCTGAATTGATAATGGCTGGCTCCCAGCCGGAAGCGGAGGAACCTCCTGGATCGCTTGTCCATTAGAATGTGGTAGTATGCATCCTTGAGGTCTACCGAGCACATCCAGTCGTTCTAGTGTAAAAGTGGGAGAATGGATTGAATAGTGACCATCCGGAACTTTTCCTTGGTGACTGACAGATTCAGTGTGGACAGGTCGAGAATTGGCCGTAAGTCCCCCATCTGTTTTGGCACCAAAAAGAACTTGGAGTAGAAGACTGATCTGGATTGCCCGAGGGGGACGTGTTGGATGGCTCTTTTTCTTAGCAGCTCTCTTATTTCGAAGGCTGCTACCTCCCCCTGATTGGGTGGAACATCGGGGAGGCTCCCCAACCAGGGGGGAGATGTTAGGAATGGAATAGAATAGCCTCTGGATATGATTCGGAGCACCCAGCGATCTGTCATGATGGACTCCCAATGTGCTAGGTGCTCCGAGAAGCGCCCCTCCCCCCGACTGCCTCCAGAGAGGAGCAGTTGGGCAGCCCCTCAGGGCTGCTGTGCGGTCTATCGGAAAAAGGTTCCCTAGACCCAAAATTCTTCGCCCCCCCCCGCCTCTGGGCCGGCGTCCACCTTGTCCTCCTCTGCCTCTGAAGGATGAAGGATCTGGAGCGAAACGGGATTGTTGAGCTTTCCGGAACCACATCTTCTTTTGTCCTCTTTGGTTCCTGGAGAAGGACCTCTGAGGAGCAGAGAAGCGGATCCCGACGGCAGACAACGTCTTCCCATCTTTCTCACTCTGGAGAAGCGTATCGCGGACGGTTTTGCCGAAAAGCGTAGAACAGTCAAAAGGGGCGTTCGTGAAGAATGCCTTGAAGGGTTCCGCAAAGTCGCAGAGACGGAGCCAGGTCTGTCGACGTAAGAAAACGCCTGTTCCGCTGGTTCTAGCCGCTCCCTCTGTGGCATGGGAGAGAAGCCACATAGATGTGTTAGTAATCGACTTAAGAGTGGCCATTTGAGCCGAGAAGGTCTGTTTGTCCTCGGCCGACATGGACTCTGGGGGTGATCCAGCGTACTCTTTGATTAGGTCCCGCTGGAGCCAAATTACATGTGCCATATAATTCAGTGACCTTACAGAGAAGGTCGCTGAAGTGAACATCCACTTCCCGAGGTGGTCCATCATCCAAGACTCCTTGTCTGGAGGATGTACAGAGGAACTCTCCTGCGCTAATTCCTTTTTAGTGGCAGTCGCCACCACCATGGCATCCACTGGGGCACCCTTGCTCCAAACTGTCCTGTTCGTTGGGGGGCTAAGGATCCTGTCTGGTCTCTTGGGTATTGGCTCAACAGTGTCCGACTCCTTCCATGCCCTGGTAGTTATGAGGTCCACCAGGGGGTCGGCGGGAGGGGACACCCAAGAGGTAGATGGGCCTGCGTCAAACGCCTCCAGAAACACAGACTCATACGAGGAAGGTTTTTGGGCAGACCACCCCCACTCTAATGCGCAACATTTCCATAATGTCTCCAAAGGAGACGTCTTCGGGGGGTGACCTTGGGGAACCTTCCCCTTCCTCTAAGTCCGTGTCTTTTATGAGGGACTCGGGTGAGTCCAAGTGCCTCCTCTTGCACTTTCGTTTGTGAGGGACCTCCTCGGGGGGGCTGTCCAAAGAGGCCTCACCCACAATGTCCTGTTCCTCTACAGGAACCATCTGGGACGTAGGTGCAGGCTGTCCCTGGGCCCGGATGATGGAAGAAAGGCCCATCTGAGAAGGAATGGCGAGTGGATCCATAGCAAGAGCCTGGGGCCTCTAATCCCTCGAAAGGACCCTCTCCACGATGTCGAACACAGAGGGTGAACTGCTCTCCCTAGGATCCGAAAGCAGCCCTCTCGGATCCGGCATGCGGATCGGAGCCGGAGACGATACGATCGGATCTGAAAGAGTAGTGCGCTCCGACCTCAACGGAGACAAAGGCCCATTAACTCCTCTGGATCCGATGCACAACTCACGGCTCCGAGAGCATGGATCTGACAGACTCGAGGGTATAGTTGACGCCGAAGTAGAAACCACTGCTGGCACCGACGCCACCCCGGCTCCGAAGCTAGTCGGATCCGACTGCTCCGAAACCTGATAGTGGGTCGGAGAAGGAGCAATGGGGGCGAAAAAGGGGGTAGAGCTCCCCCCGGGGGGGGCAAGAGCACTCCCATCTGCATCTGGGCCTGAAGAAATCGACGCATCATCCGGTCCATGTCTGCGTCGGACAAATTCCTGGTCGATCTAGATGAGGCCACTGAGGCTGGCCGGGAAGGCAACCTAGATGACCTTGAAGGTGGCCGGGTTTCCTCCTCTAGCTCCGGGGAGAAACGTGGAGAATGAAGCCGGGAAGGGGAAGACCCGGGGACCTTGAGGGGAGATGCAAGCTGCTTAGATGGCGGGGCCGAAAGAGCTGATTCGGACAGCCTCTTGTGGCTACAGCACCTCTCTTTCTCCCACTCCTTCCTGTCCTTTTTTCTGCCATCCCTATCCCTCCTGGGCCAAAGAGGGAGGTTGAGTCCTGGCCAGGGCATCGGAGGCAGTAGGTGGAGCAGCCGCAGCCACAGCTGGTGCCACAGAGGAGGAGGAGGACAAAGCTGAATCAGGGGGCAAAAGGCCCGTAAGGATTAGCTTCGTCTTCCTATCCCTCAAAGCCCTGGGGTTGAAGGCTGCACAAATAGTGCAGCCCGAAGAAAGGTGATCAACACCAAAGCAAATAACGAGTGTGGCCATCCGCTGGGGACAGCTTATGGCCACACTTGGAGCATTTCGAAAAAATAGGTTTTGGGCCTTCAGACATTTTAAGAAGAAGAAGAGGCCCAAACACACACACCTTCACACACAGAAGAAGGGGGTGGAGGAAATAACTTTAACTATACAGAGAAGTTTTAAACACTACCTAAAATAAAGAGCGGAAGGGGAACACACACACAAGAATTTAGTAATTTTCTTGACAGAAAATTAGAGAAAAAAACCCTTAACTCAGTACCCATGCTGGGAGCTCGTTCTAAGATGCTTAACAAAGCCATGGCAAATGAGATCTGAGGGTTAGAGGGAGGTGACAGGGCATTATGGGTAGGGGGAGGAGCTTGGAGCTCGGATCTTTGGCTAGTAAAGCTGCCGGCTCGGATCTGAATCGGATCCGATAACTTCATTTGATCAGCAACCTGTGGGTAACTACTTCAGAGCTACCTACTAACACTCACAACCCAGAAAAAAGTACAAGAAATGTAAGAAACCTTTCAAGAAACACTTACACTAAGAGGAGCTGAGCAATCTGTGTCTGACTGAGCGGCAAATGAGATCTGAGGGAGTGTAGGGCAGCAGAGCATTATGGGAGGGTAGGAGCTTGAGCTAAGCTGTGTTCTAAGTATGCCGGCTCAGATCCGATATCGGATCCAAGACCCTAACGTGAGGAATGGTGACTAGATAACATCATAGCAAAATGATCTGCTGTTAACATATTCAATTAAAAAATCACAATAAGCCAAAAAGCTTGGCAAGACCCATCTACATGTCAATAACTTCTCCCTCACATCACAGTTAAAATAATATACTTGCAAACTAATACATAAAACCAATGCTATAAAACACTGCAATCCTTCCTCATAAAACATTTCAACAGGATATTAAATACATAATCATACTAATCTCTTTCCAGCTGTGTCCCTCTTGGACAGGGGGCACAGCCTGGGGATTGATTTTTTATTTTGAACCAGACACCCTTGGGAACACGAGATGAACTTGGCTAGGCTTGTAAGGGCCCTGGGGCCATTAGCCTAGTAACCTTCTATGGTCCTATGATTTGTACACATAGTACAGCATCTGAAGTTAACAATGCAATTTAGTTGGGCAACCTCTCAAAAATAAAATAGCTACACTTACTTGTACTATCAAGTAGTTATTAGAAATGTATCTGTTTCACTCAGTCCTCGGCAGCCACTGACTTCTACAAAGATGATTTCATTAAAATGACCTTCTCAATAACCCATGCAGTAAGCATGGAACAAAACATAGCTATTATCCCTAGCACATAGCTCAAAAGGGATCATTCTCCACTTTGACAAAACCCACACAGTCCATTTTCTAAAATAACAGTAATATAAAAGGGACTGCACTAAACTCCAAATTTTCACTCTGACTATGGGTTTTCAACTGAGCCATAAAATCCTGTAAGAAGTTCAAAACAAACACATCATACAAAGACTTACCTAACAACAACTACTTCTGTAGCAAATCTCTTCACTGAAATTACAATCCCTTCAGGATTAACATGGATAGTAACAGAATTCCTCAGACATGCATAATGAACCTCCGTCTCCACAATTTTACAAAGGAGAATGGGGGATACTGTCACCTCTTTTCTCTGCGCAATGTAAATGAAGACATTTTAACCTCTATTCCCACCTACTGCGATATTCTTTTTAGCAGTGAAAAGCTTTGTTTTAACTGAAGCTTAAAGTGATTAGCAAACTCTAACATAGATGTGCCCAACCTGCGGCCCTCAGAGCTCTGCCATGCGGCCCTCTACCTCTAACTCCAACATCGATGTACGCAGGCCCCAAAACACTTTTTTGTTGTGTTTTTTCCACCCGTGACCTGTAACTCTTAACATCGGTGTGCACATGCACCAAAGTATCCTTCTAGTTTTCATTTTTTTGCACGAAAGAAGGGTCTGTGTGTTCACGCCATAATTTCATGCCAAAGAATCAATGTGTGTGTTCTTGCTGAAGAGGGACTCGTCTATGGATTTGCTGCAATTGCCTTTTAAAGAGACAGCACTTAACCTGTGTTAATAGGTAAGTATGGTGTGAGTGAGTGCATGCATGAAAGCAGAATGTTTGTGTGCGTGAAAGTAGAAGTGTGTGTGTGTGTGTGTGTGCATGACAGAGAGACACATGCACAAAGAGGCTAACGTACAAACAAGTTAGCTCACAAATCCATCCTACATTAAAAGTACACTTTCATTAAATTGCAGCTTTTCTGGCAGGGAGAGTGTTGTATTGAATATGAAATCATACCTCTCAACTGTATTGATTTCTGAAGGATGTCTGGAGTTTTGCCTCATCTTCCAATTTGTGTCTTTTGCTTAGGAAATAAAAGTAGTCATCCAAGGTAATGCAGTCCCAGGGAGTAAGAATGAGACAGCAGCCTAGGGTTAATGGGTCAGTAGTGGATTGACTGATGTGGGACTGCAGCATATAAAGTTCATTTTTTTTGACAAACAAAATAATCACCTAGTACTGTCTTGTCATTGGTGGGTTCTAAGCAGTGGTAGATTGGACAACAGTAATCTTTGGTGGATCATCAATACTGGCAAATCAGGTGGGCACAATGTCATTTTTTTAAATGTTGAGGGTTTTAGTGTGTATGTGTGTGTTTGTGTTGGGAGTGCTGCAATAGTAGATGATTATTAAAGACAGAGACTTACAAACTGTGGAGAATATGCTTCTTTGTTTCAAAACCGGATACCTGGGTACCAGGAATGCCAAAAATAGATTTTGTAAGACATAGCTTCTTGCCATGGATGGATATTTACATTTAATGGACAATGTTAGCAGTATGAGTGTGGTCCTGTAAGGATCTGGAGGATGCCAAGTCTACCACTGCCAATGTCTTGTAAAGTGACCTGGAAATGAGTATTGGGATGTTACAGAAAAAATACAGCAAGTGGGCTTTGAAATGTAGTTTAATTAAGCAAAGTGCACTTGCAGTTTACAGGCCATAAAATAATTTATTTCAGGTAGTCCATGTCCTGGTAGATTGTATACCATTAGACTTAATTAGGGAGAGGTGTCATTCTGTGGAAATAAGCAGACCTAGTTTCAGTGAAAGCTCTGTGGTTGTTTGCAGGTAGGAAGTTGCAGGATGTGGAGCCAATGTGTTTTATTATTTTTAATGGATTTGTCATTTCAAAGTATGGTTTTCTTTGTTGCAAATTAAGGCAGGATTGAATGAGCCATATAATGCTTAACTGACAATAATGGGATAGAAACATTATACGTGATGTATAATGTTTGCAGCTACGCTTGTTTCAATGGTGTCTGTGATGCATAACTACTTTTGGGCCTGTATCCCAATTTTATTTCTCGCTTTGTCCAGAATTCTTGTTCTAAGGTTGAGAGGTATGGTTCCATGCTAAATCAGACGGTTGTATTTACCTTGGAAGACTTTTCAGCATAATTATGAGAAACAGAGCGTTTTTAATATCTCCACTTATTTCCAATATAAACTGCCATGTAACCTTGCAAATAACTTTCTTATTACGCTACTTTAATTCTTTTGGAATTGACATGTATGCTTCATTGGTTCGGACGTAAGCATAGTGTGCTGTGACTGATTTCTTGCAGCAGTCTGTGGTTTACTTATCACAATAACTTTTCTGTGTTTCTGGGTGTGTGATCAATTTAACAGTTTTAAAGATATTTTCCAAAATTAAATAAATACATAATAAATAAAAAAAGTAATCCTTTCTTCACTTTGAGCTATTGACAAAGTGTGGGAATTTCAGTTTTTGTTTGTGTGTTTAAAATTAAAAAAGTAATCCTTTCTTCACTTTGAGCTATTGACAAAGTGTGGGAATTTTTTTTTTTCAAAAGCGATGGTCAGCATTACAGCTTAGTAAATGGTCAGTCTGTGAATATCTTCTGCACAAATTAAAATGTCTGAATGTCAAATGGCTTTAGATTGGAGGGAAGTTATATGTTTACTCCAGTATGTAGTATGATCTTAGAGAGTTTATAGATTTCTTATTGATTTCATTTTTGCTGAGCAGTTGTTTGTTGATTTATTGATGGTCATTTTGGTGGTGGGAAATTGCATGGATGAATCTCTCTCTATTATGATTTTTTTTTTCAGATATTTTGACTTCCAGACAATTTCAATCAGTGAGACTGTGTCATGTGATTACTGAGGTTGCCTATTTTACAAGTAGGGGCTCCTTTTGTGTGTGTGTGTGTGTGTGTGTGTGTGTGTGTGTGTGTGTGTGCGTGTAAGAAAGAGAGATTTAATATGTATACTGAATATATTTTTGCAAATGGAATTCTTAGTTAAATAGGCCCCTCTTCTTAGACAAGGAGACTTGAGTAACCAATATTAGATCTTAGCCATCCAGCTGGGAAAGTTTAGTATGTGGATTTTAGTTCCGGTTTGATGAAGGCTATGCTACTTACTTAAGGAGTACGTCCATGGCTATCCATCCAGTTGTAGTGTTGTTGAACTACATTGTTTGATAATGAGAGGAGCTTTGTACAGAAGTTGAAAGTTTTTATGTCAAGAACCTGTCCATACAAAGTGGCTTGTTTATGTTGCACTGAAGGCTGTGGTCTTTGTACTGAGTGTTTTAAATATAACCAGTATTTCTGAGGTGGAGAAAGTCTCTTAAGGCAGGATCTTTCTTAGCCTGGAAAGCAAGCCAGTGATGAAATTTATAGGGGCCAATGAGAGACAGAGGAAAGCAAGAAGCCTTTTAGTCTGTTTGGATAACCAAGTGAACTCAGTCCTTTGACCTTTTTTTGTCAGAAATGGTTGTACTCTTTCTTTTGGCAAGGTGTTTTGCTCAGGCACGTGCCAAAAGGGGTGTCACGCTCAATAATTGCTCTTGTAAAGGAAGAATACAGGGATGTTATGACCTCCTTGTCCCTGGATGAGATACCCTTACTAATGAGGTGGGCCATGTAAAAAGCTTTCCGTACAATGGAGACAATGTGGTGGTCAAAAGTCAAGTTTCTATCAACCTGGGTGCCCAAGCACCTCACGACTGATTGCGTGCTTACAACATTGTTATTAATGTGATAATTTGTGGTGACATCACTCTCCTCAAAGGGGATGATTGTGCATTTTTTGGCATTTAGCTTGAGGCCATGTTTCTGGCACCAGTCATTTGTCTGGGTGAGACCATCCTGTAGCTTATTCAGAATTGTTTTATTAAGTCAGTAATGTGAATTATTTACTTTATTGCAAATTTGTTGGCTTATTTTTGTGGATTATAGTATTGTAGGACTGCTAATGTTGACACTGTATGTAGATGGACTGCTGGAGTGGTTTTCCCAGTGAGAAATGCTAGTGCTGTAGTGAATATCTGTTTATTTGTAAAAAAAAAAAATCTATATATTAACGAAGATGTTAGAGTTAACTGTTAGATTAGAGAATTAAAATCAGAATTAGAATTTTAAGGCAAATATTAGGCATTTATTAAATTTATTAATTGTTCGAATGCACCTACAGTACAGCCAGGAGGTCGACTTTGGTCTCCCGTTGCAGCGAAAGAGTTAACTATATGATATATTTTATATGCGGCCCCAAGACAATTTCTTTTCACTCAATGTGGCCCCGGCAAGCCAAAAGGTTGGACACCCCTGCTCAAACACATAGTTCAGAATGATGTAATCTAGATTACAGTGAATCAATGAAAAAGTGATATACAGTGGCTTTTCTTACCATGTAATGTAACATTTTTGACAAAGCTGCCATTACTTTTAAAAAAAAAAAAAAAGTCTTCATTGAATCATCACTTACGACATAGGCAAACATACATCTATATTTATATAGATAAAAACAAACCATAATGACATGTTTTGGTTGCAGACATACAGCACATACAATCTTCTACACAGTCACTTCCAAAAACTGAATAGCTCATTCAGTTCCTGCCTTCCCTTAAACTGCATTTCACCTCCATATTATTATTCTGCATGCATTGTTGCAGCAAGTCCCATTTTTTTATGTATTTTGCTCCTACCATTTTATAAAGATCCCACTTCCAGTTCTTTTATCTCTGTTAGTATATTCTATATTTCTAGTATAGCTGGTTTAGACTTTGATTTCCATTTTCTAGTAACTGCCTTTTTTTGGCAGCCACCAGAATTAAACTTAACAAGCCTTACTCTGCCTAGACAATTCTGTATCACAGCTCAAAAAAAATTATTTCTGTAGTTACAACAACTTGTTCACCCAGTATTCCTGACAGAGTAGTCCACAATTAATGTTTAAAGTCTACCAACTCATTATAGTCCTAACAACTATGTTCCCAATTATCTCTTTCTTCCCCATTACACCCCACCTCCAACATTTGCAATCTACCTACACAAACACTTACAAGCAAAAATCCTAAATTTTCTAGACTTTGTTGTACATTTGGGAGCCATACATATATCCCCCTTGGTTTCTTTATGAATTGCTTGTCAATCTCTCTTCCCAATCCTTTCTACCCCATCCTCTGATTACTATAGTTATCATGCAATATTTTACATACCCTACTAATTATCCCCTCACACCCCCTACTAACTATAAATACCAACCATATATACAAACTCTGAGAACACACAATTCCCATGGAAAGGAAATATGTCCCTACTCTGGGATTGTCGATTTCGCACACCTGTCAAATACTTCTCTGTGTTGAGCAAATGGTGCCGCTCTGCTGCGTGTTGGAGCACTTGCCATTCCCTCCAGAGCTCAGAACCGATATATATCAAAGCCCTTGGCATATACACACGTGTGTGTGTGTGTGTGTGTGTGTGTGCGTGCATGTATGAGCATATATGAAGACGGAATCATCAAGAAGACATCTTTAAAACTTAAACACTGAACACCCAGAACTCAGAAAGCCATCCTCAGGAAATGAACCACTTGGCCACCAAAACAAAAAACTAACAACGAAGCAAGTAAACCCTCCATAGCTGGGGGCTTGGCCCCACACCTCCCTAACTAAATATACCAACACCAAGATCACACTACAGCGGG